>NC_089856.1:48932068-49034568 GCF_036373705.1 Amia ocellicauda
TACCAGTAAGTAAAATTCAAGAAAATCTGATGAAATGCCCGTTCTTCACAGTTACCTAAATCACCACTTAGAACATCCAGTGGACGAGTTGTGAGGAAACCACAAAGATACAGAGAGGAGTAAAAATATAAAGAGAACTGAACTTAAAGAGAAAACTCCCTAGTTCTTAATTAAAATGCTATGTGAAAAAAAATAAACAACTGAGCCTTATCTCAAGAATAGCAAAGTTTGTTTTTTGTATTAAAAGAAAAGGGAGATGTCATGATAAAGGGTTAATTATGTTGTTATGGTCAGGTGACATTTCTAAATAAAGTTGGTTGAACGAAAGATGGCGTCTGTGTGGTATAACATAAACAAGACATCCTCCACTCTGCAGGAGACGGGAAACAAAAGGTATTGCAACTCTGCTCTGGGAGTTTGGGGAGATTAAGCCTAAACTGGCCTCTCAGCAGCAGATAATAAGCAACGTGTAGGCGCGGCTTCCACCAGAAGAAGACTCCCTCTTCCCCCCAGCTACCTGTTACCTGATACTGTACATGGGACACCTGACGGAATGCCTGAGGAAGCGCCAGTCTATGGCAGGTGTGGAGGACATGGAACTGGTCTCTGTTCTGAGCAGCACCACAGAAGCCAGCCGCTAGCGAGGGTAAAGAATAGGCTCTCTGACTGGAAACCTAAGGGCAAGGGAGACGCCCAACAGCCCCCTGCGAAGCCACAGGACCGTCCACCATCCACCGGCCGCCATCATCAACCCCACCCCACCAACAGACCAACATGTTTCTGAAGAAAAACCCTTCAGCATGTTGATGGTGCAGTGTATTCTCCAGTCCGTCAGGCCGGGCGACTGGTTCACATCTCCCTCCAGACCACTGCACCCTTCTGGTGCCAGAACTCTGCCTCCTCTCCACTCTCCTTCCTCCAGAGCTGCTCCTTCTCATCCCTGGCCCCTAAATGGTGGAATGACCTTCCCACCGAAGTCAAAACAGCAGAGTCCTTGACCTCATTCCGGCGCTTACCCAAGACACATCTTTTCAGACAGTGCTAGTAATATTAGTACTTTAATCCCTGTTAGATAGCACTTCATAGCATTTTATCATGCTTCTTACGTTATTGAGCGATTTCCCGTAACCCTTGATTGTACCTTACATCTGGACGGCACTTCCAGGATGTATTTCTGCACTTACAATGTATACAGTTAAGTACAGTAAGTTGTAAAATGTATTATATCTTGAATTGCTTTGTTTAATGTAAATTTGAATTTGTAATGTTTGATGCCTTGTACTTCACTGTATTCTTGCACTTTGTATTGCACTTACGTTGTAAGTCGCCTAGGATAAGGGCATCTGCCAAGAAATCAAAATAATAATAATAAAATAATAAAATAATAATAATAACATCAATAGACCTCAGAGATGCCTACTTCCACATCCCCATCCTCCCAGAGCACAGGAAATACTTCCAGGACCAGACGTACGTGTTCAGTGTGCTGCCGTTCGGCCTTTCACTGGCTCCCCACACATTCTCGAAGTGCATGGACACAGCCTTGGCCCCATTCAGCATGAAGGGGATAAGGATCCTGAACTAACTGGATGAGTGGCTGGTGTGTGCAGACTCCAGGCTTCAGGTGCAGGAACATTCAGCAGAGGTCATATGTCATGTGACTGCACTGGATATCGCAGTTCACATAGAGAAAAGCTCCCTCGAACCCACACAGACGGTAGGATTCTTGGGAATGAGGCTAGACTACCTGTCCAGAGACAGAATCAAGTTGTTGGGAGAAATGCCTGGCATCATTCCGAAGGGCATCAATTCTCCAACTAGCCAAATTCCAAAAACTGTTTGGGCTGATGGCGACCGCCTCGAATATTCTCCTCCTGGCCCTTATGCACATACACCCTTTACAACACTGGGTAAAGGCCCACAAGCTGCAGCCAGCGAGACACAAACTGACAGTGACCTCAACATGTTGGCAGGCACTGTCCTGGTGGAGAGATCGGAACAATCTGTGCCTTGGCACCCCCCTCAGATGCCCACACAGACGGGAAGTCATCACCACAGACGTCTCTGGAACAGGCTGGGGCGCTGTCTGGAATAGGATGGGAGTCAAAGGAGAGTGGAGCAGCCTCTGGTCAGCCGCACACATCAACATACAGGAACTGCAAGCAGTGCGGCTGGTGCTGGTAGACAGACACGTCCTGGTTTGGATGGACAACACGTTGGTGGTGGCTTATATCAACCACCCGGGAGGCCTACGCTCCCCCAGACTACATCATGGGGCGTGCAGACTTCTCCTGTGGGCGCAAGATAATCTCCGCTCCATATGGGCGATACACCTGCTGGGCATGTCCAATACAGCGGCGAACATTCTCTCCAGGGAAGGTCCGGACAGCTCAGAGTGGAGACTGAATCCTCAGGTGGTGGAGCAGATCTGGAATAGGCTGGGACGAGCTTGGGTTGACCTCTTTGCTACACAGGCAACGACCCATTGTCCGCTGTGGTTCTCCCTGGAGACAGGAGGCAGCCCACTGGGCATGGATGCCTTTGCTCACCCATGGCCATAGGAACTGCTGTATGCCTTCCCCCCACTGCCACTTCTTCCACTGACACTGGAGAGGATTCGCCAGGATGGAGCTCGAGTTCTCCTGATCACCCCCCGGTGGCCGAGACAGTTGTGGTCCGCAATGCTGGTGCAGATGATCAGCACGGACCCATGGCACCTTCCGCTTTGACGGAACTTACGGAGTCAAGCAGGGGGACTGTTGTGGCACCCCAACCCAGCACAACTGCAGTTGTGGGTTTGGCCCCTGAAAGGCACCACCTCACGTCTCTAGGGCTGCCTGTTAATGTCATCGAAAAGCTGCAATCGGCCCGGGCCCCCTCCACCAGGGCCCAATATACTTACAAGTGGTCAATTTTTCAGAACTGGTATATAGAGAAGCGTGTGGATCTCGTGTCGTGCCCCATATTGACAATCCTGTGCTTCCTGCAACAGCTGCTTGAAGATGGGCAATCTGCATCCATGCTGAAAGTTTATCTGGCTGCCATCTCACCATGCCATGATAAGATTGACAATGTCTCCCCAGGAGTACATTTCCTGGTGATACAGTTTCTGAAAGGTGCGAGACGATTGAGACCACCGATAAAGGACACAATTCCAGCCTGGGACTTCGAATTAGTGTTGAAAGGACTGAGCGGTGCTCCCTTTGAGCCCATCTCCACAATGGAGCTCCGCTTCTTCTCACTCAACATAGCTTTCCTTGTAGCGATAACGTCGGCAAGGAGAATTGGTGAAATTCACGCCATGTCTGTGGATAAAGCCTGTCTGATCTTCTCAGGAAGCAACGACAGAGTCACTCTCCGGACGAACCTGGCCTTCCTGCCCAAGGTCGTATCGGCAATACATTTAAACCAAGCTATTGTCCAGGAGTCTTTCCATCCTCTTCCACATCCACCGGATGAGGACCGCAGACTACACACACTCTGCCCTGTCCAGGCTTTGAGGTGCTATATGCGGAGGACTGCGCAGAGCCGCAATTCTGACCAGCTGTTTGTCAGCTATGGTTCCACCAAAGGAGGGAGGGCGGTTTCAAAACAGCGACTGGCGCACTGGGTGGCGGATGCCCCAAGCTTGGGCTCCCAGGTACTTCAAACTGCTAGCCCTCAGGTGCCGTGAGGCTCTGCTATCCTTGTCATTATGGGATTGGACTTAAATCAGGTGTCTGGACTTGCGACAGCTCTGGTACAGTCTTCCCATTTGGTAATGGCTGTCTTTCGATTTGAAAGGGAATGATAATAACCTATCATAACCCCGGTTCCCTGAAACAGAAAGATAGCCATTACTCTTGGGGGGGGTCGCTCGACCAGACAACGTTCTGATGAAGAAATGGCAGGGAGCTGCAGTCAGGAGGAGGTTTATTTAATGCACCTCTTTAAGTTTCACTTCACTTCTCCATTACATTGTTTATTACTATATCTTCTTTTTGTTTAAATTACAACTTTTATTTAGTTTTCACTTTTTCTGCACGTTTTATTTGGTTTTGCACTCCAGTCCACCCGTGGTGTGGAGGTGCTCACTCGGGCTGCTGAACTGCCTTCAGGTGGGGGCTGCAGAGCACTGACTGACTCTGGTTTTTATCTCTTGGCGATTTCGTTGTGAAGTCTATTATACTATTTCCAACAATAAAAGCCTTGTTTAAACAATCACACCACCTTGCTGGCATTCATTTACGTGAAGGGACTTGTAATTAAAATGGACTGTCATTTCCCGGTAGCGTCTTTTCCTGTATTAACCAGAGGGTGGCGTAGTTTGGCACAACCCCTAGGAGGTGCTACATACCGAAAAAACAAAAGATCCCAGAGCCATTTACCAGTACAGTATAGAAAGCACCCCCGGTTCTCTCCACTTTCAGACACTGCAAAGAGGCGGCCAGAGAAGCAGGGGCCTCACCTTGGTGAACAGCTCGAACAGGTCATCTCTGTCAGCGCTCTCCTCGAAGACCCTGCCCATCTCCTCAATCACGGGACATCCAGAACTAGGGCTCCTCCTGGCTTCCCGTCCTGTTCAAAACAGCCCCAGAGACACTGTGCTTTAGTGGGGTAAAATAACGCAGAGCTTCAACTCTCACCGTTTCCCTACAGTGATCCTGTCCTGCAACCACCAGTGTTTAAAGGACATTAACCAAGAGAATTACACACACACATACACATGCAAGCACTGGACACTGAATCATGGCCCCTTACCTGGGGGTGTAGCATACACACAGAGAGTGTCACAAAACGAAGGTATTTTCAGAGTAGGGGGTCCCTCATCCTGGATATTTGCTGCATCAGTTACATTAGGATTGAAGGAAAATACATCTAAGAAATAAAAGAAAGGTTAGTCACCATCAAGCCCTGTGTGCACAGGGTGATGGCACTGATCAGATGACGGTCAAAGTAATTGTCTGGCAGTGTTCATGTCTCAAGCCCATGTCTGGCCCTACCTCCACGACAGGCCTGCACTACGAATGCTCTGGGTTTCTGCCGCAGCTCCGGGCACTGGTGGTTGTCAAACACGTTAAATATGTCCTCCAGCTTCACCGACCCCCCATCGGCGGCCTTGATCCTTCCATACTGTCCGTGGGCCATGATGACGACCATACAGCAGCTGACCTCCCATCTTCTCTGATTGATTTCATCTCTGAACTCCATAATCTTTGGAATCACATCCTGAAATCAAGGAATATGAATGGGGGGAAAGTTATTCTTCTTTTTCAGGTATTTTTATTATAATACCTCTCAGAAATGTCTTTGAACTGGCTTCCAATTGCTTTTGGAGTTTATTTTAAAATTGTATTATAAACTTTAAAGGCAAGACTTGCAACAGCCCCCATTACATCGCATTACATTATTGCTTGCTTTTGATTTTCGGTAACCTTTTATACTTTATATTATTGAGCTCTGTATTTTATTACTTTATCATTCTGTAATTGTGCCTTATGTAGCGTTATGTTGGGTGTATTTTGATAAGAGCATTTTAGCTCTGAGCTGAAGCACTGATCTAAAGAAGACCTCCCCCCCCCCCAAAGTTATCAGATTTCCTTAACTCATCAGCTTGGAACTGGTTTACATCAAAGTGACAGTTTTGGGGAGGATGGCACCGTGAATAGGCCAAATAGTTTGGAATCCTGCTATGAGAAAGGGGCCTGTAGGTGATAAAAACTCTTTGAAGTGGACGAGAGCCGAAATCCCGACATAGAGCTACGAACCCGGGCCAACCGGCATTTCCAAAAGATGGCATGGATTGACATCAGTCATAAATCAAGCCTCCCTCCAATAGGACACTGGGGGCTGAAACCGAAATCCAATCTCAACTCAAGAACCAATCACCTATTGATCTGACAGGCGTATAAAGGGTAGCGCACGTCTCTCTCTCTCTCTCTCACCTGAACCAGTAACTCGCTGCCACAGCTCAACCTGTAGCTCTGTTGCCAGAACCGGAACCAGAAACCAACCAAGTCTTTGCCGGCAACAGAAGAGTTAAACTGGGAGAAGGATGTTGAGCCGTACGAAGAATTCTTTTAAAGGACTTTATTAAATAAAGAACTTTACAGACTGCGCTGCCCGCCTGTGCCCACCTGATCAGTGGAGTTTTACAGCTGGACAATTGACTAAGTCGACTGTATACGAAAGTGTTCAGTCATTTAAATAGCTATTTGAGTCTTAAGAAACTTGACCCTTGGAACGAACAGGGCCCTGCTTTCCTCAAAGACTTTGTCTTCAAGTAACTACGGTGGAAACCCTGCTTGCCAAGAAGATTTTGTGCACAAACTTGGAGCCTCCAAACCAGTGGAAAATCTGTTTGGAAAAGACTCTACTTTCGCGAAACCCCAACTTCCAGGTGCATCGACTGAGTGGAAGTTCTTGGACAAAGCCGAACCGGACTGCCTTTGTTCCAAACCACACGGACCTCGTGCCGTTTGCTGTTATCTGAGCCCGAAGCCAGAGAGGCCTCTCTGCGACGAAGTTCAGATAAGTTTAACAGTTTGGACTTTGTGATTCATGACATTTGAGAAATCAATTAGAAATGTTAATCTGTGATTCATAACTCTAGAATGTGTAATATCATTTAGTTTTCTTAAATATAAATGTGTGTTGCATTAAACTGTTTTGTTGATAATTTTAGAAATAAAATCTGTCAACGCCGAGAAATATCTTCTCATTCCTGTTTAACTGTTTAGTCTGAAATTGACACAAGTTAATAGACATTAGATTATTGGTGGCCCTGCCTATCCTTAATCATTGAATAATAATCAGTTAAGGGAAATTGTGGTAACAAGTAATGATAGGATCTTTCTCGGCACCTAAACGTAAATGAGACTGATGTATATATAACGAGAAGTTACCTGACATAAATACTAACCTGCGTAGTTATTTAATGTCTGACTAACAATACTAATTAGAGACTCACCTTCGTCTTACTAACCGGTATTGTAGTCAATGTGTTTATAACCTTTTTTGTTTAACGATTTGTGTTATCATATGCGATCCCATGGTCTTTGATTTGGTCACGGAAGTGATTTGTCTTTGATTTGTTGATTTAGAGTTGAATTTTAATTAGTTTTTCCCTTTTGTATAATTCGTGTAGTGCTACATTTAGTCTTTGTTTTTGAATACATTTGACAATTTATATCTTTGGAATTGGTGTCTGCGTCCAATTATTACAGAAATTGAGTTCTACAAGATTCCAGGATTCGTGATAAGGTGATACTATAATTCTTTAATTGAAATTTATAAGTGTACCTTACATTACACTTACTATATATAAATTACTTTTTTTATTTTTTTGTTTCACTCGGGTATTAAAGTTATTCTAATACTGTGCAGGTATAAAAGTGGATATTTGTCAAATATTTCTGTCTTAAATACTGGTCAGTAGGTCACATGGCACAGGAATAGCTCTCAGAGGTACTGGGTTTTATGAGCAGTGCTCTTTTGCTTTGCAGAGGGTGAATGCGGTTGTGGATCAGAGATCTTAAACAGCAGCTGTACATCCAGCAGTATTATGCCGAGAGCCTGTATGTACCAGCACCATAAAGCACCATGTCAGAGTTTCATAATATATTCCATATAGTGTTTTATAAACACATTGGGTGACCAATAATATTAAATTATACTGAACAAAAATATTAACGCAACATGTAGTGTTGGTCCCATGTTTCATGAGGTGAAACAAAAGATCACAGAAATGTTCCATTCGCACAAAAAGCTTATTTCTCTCAGATTGTGTGCACAAATTCCGGCTTCTTCACCTGTGGGATCGTCTGAGAGCTGCCACAGCTGATTACACTGTGGGTTTGCACAACTGTGGAATTTCTGCACAATATGTCAGAAATCGTCTCAGGGAACTAATCTGCGGCTCATCTTCCTCACCAGGGTCTTGACCTGACGGCAGCTCTGCTGGACATTCCTGCATTCAGCAGTCAATCACAAGCTCCCTCAAAACCTGAGACTTAAAATTCATAGATTAGGGCTTAATAAATGTAATTAAATTGACTCATTACATTATATAAACTATAACTAAAACAAAAACTATAACTGTAAAATAATTGAAATGCTTGCATGTTGCATTTATATATTTGTTCAGTGTATATTGCAATTTATTTATTATATGGGTTTGAAATTCAACACTATGAAACCACCCTCACCTTGGATGTGGGGTCAATCATTTCTGTCAAATCAAACTTATAGTTTGTTAACAGGCTCCGGAGTGTCGTAAGATCGCAGTGAGCTCCGGGCCTGCCCTCCTTCATACACAGCACCAGAGCCATTCGCCTGCCGCTCATATCATAGCATGTTTCCTGAAGCAAGACAGACAAGAAAACAAGACATCATTAGGCTATTATTGCTATTTCTGTTATTGTTTTATGTGGTGGATCCAGCTCACATTCAATAACAAAACTTGGAAAGTGGTTGATTACAAAGGTTGTGCCTACTGTAGTCAGAAAACAATGTAGCTCACAACTCACATGAAAAATGTAAAAACACACAGAAGATAAGATGAGGTCAAAAGTGTGTGCTGCCATTGCAAAGGTATGACACAGTGTTAATATACATTATGTTAATGTGAATATTTTAATAGATTTTTTTTGTCAGTGTGTGCACTGGTTTAAAGAGTTCAAAATTGCTTATTTAGGCACAAGAGAATAAGCCCAGGTGTCTGTCACCTCCTCAATACACACCTGGTTTACCTGGCTGGTAATACCTCCTTCGTCTTCTGCCATCATTTAAGAGTGTGCGCTAAACGAGGAGACAATGGTTTTAACATGCGTTTCAAACATTGTCTTCCTGTGGAGGATATTTTGTGTGTAAATAAATAAATGCATGAATACAGCATGTAATACTTATGAATGCAGTCATTTGTGGATTGTACTCGTTCCAATACCACATGCAAGGTTATAAAAAGTGCAATAATCAAATAAAATCATATACAGAAGTACCTTGCCTATATAAGAATGCAAATGTAAATAGTCCTGTTTCTTTATACAAATGTTCCCTCCCACACTGAACTGAAGCTGAAGAATTATTGCAGTGCATTAACTGAACAAATACAAACAGAAAGCATTTAATAAGCACTTACCTGTAAAAATGAATTGAATATAATAACTGCGACACAGAGAATGAGCAATGCAGTGATCTGCAGAGGATGCGTACTGCTCCGCTCTGAGGACTGAGATGAAGTCATGATTTATAGACCGGAGGAGGAGACTGCACGACACAGCTTTTGTTAATAGTGTAAATAGATAAGGAAGCCTTTATCACAATTAAGGCAGACAACAACCTACAAATATGCAACCCAAGGGCATCTTTATCCCGTGAAATGGTCTGAGGTCTTTAATCCAGTACAATGTTTTCGCGATCTATCAAATGTAAACGCAAACGCAAATGTATCTCTTTTGAATTGTTGAAACGTCATGAAACACAGAAGCTCTCATTTGGGGTATTTACAGGAGACATGATTGTGATGAAGGTGACACGTGTTCAAATGTTGTTAAACTTATGTTAATAACGTCTTAAAAATCATACGTTAATCATACACTCCTATTGACGCAATGAATATAAACCAATCATTTTAGGACTACTTCAGTTCCCCTTTCCCTTTGGGTTAAAGTCATAACAGTAGTGAAAACATATTTTCCAGCAGCCTTCCTCTACATCATGTGTTCAAAGATACAGATGGGATTTTTCAGCCTGTTTATGACCACTCCCGGCTCTTTCCCACGGGACCATGCTTTCACTTCCATTATAAAAATGATGTCTGACAATGATCAGGAGCAGGAGCAGTGAGTGCATTAGTGAGTGAGTGCAACATTACTGCAGTGCTGATGTTCAGGGGACCAGGTTGCTGTATCACAGCTCCAGTCTGAGCTATGGAGCATTATAAGGGTCAAAATTAAATCTTTAATTCATACATTAATTCGTCAATTTGTAAATTAATAAATTAACATGTAAATTCGTAAATTAATTCGTAAATTAATTAATCAATTCATGAATTTATTGCGCTGTTTGCGCATTGATCTTTCAATCTAATTTGGCAAACGAACTTCTTAATGCTGGTCAATCGCACGCAGGGCGCTGTGGTTGTGGGCGGCGCTGCGGGGATGGACGAGTAGTGTTGACAATATTTCAGTCCGTTTCGACTCGTGATAAGGACGGAAAAGTGTCCTAAGTGCTGTATAATGAATGTCCAAAAAGCATATGTAATAGAGTGCTGTAACCCCATACCCCTTTTTCTCAATGTATACATTTATTTAAAATGAATTCCAATAATGATCATATAGACTACACATAATTTGGACAGGGGGCTGCGTTAGTAGGGTGCCGGCGGAGTGGAGGTATTGTTACTTATTGATTTTTTTTTTAAATATATAATTATTTTAATATTTTAAAAAAGCAATACCTACATATGAAATAATGTATTAATATTAATGATAATAATGTATCGTTATTGATTTCTAACATTTAATTTGATGCACTCTAACCGGTGACGTAATGCAGGCAGGAATTCGCGGGGGGACATGGCGGGGGTCTCCCCATGTGAAAATTAAAGACCTGCGTGTGCGATTCGGAGTCATTTCGAAGTCCAAAAACGTAACTCAAAATTTCCATGAAATACATTAAATTAGGCAGATTTTGACTCAAATATATTGTAGCGACCTTGCCTTCTTCGGGTCGCCGTAGAAATGAAAACACTCGGAGCAGAGTTTTCCAACACAAAGCTGTCGTTTATCCATCTTCGCTCAGAGGTGCTTCCACTTCAGCCTCTCATCAGACGCTCGGACCCGGGTCTCCACTTCCCTCCAACTCGACTCACTCCCGCGCCACCACGCCCTTATATAGCCGCCTGTCTGGTGGGTCCCTCCCGCCCAATCACCGCTCTCTGGCTGCACCACCCGGAGACACAAACACGCACACACGCCTCCCTAACCGCACACAACAGCCCCCGTGTAACACACTCACTAGTGATGGGCAGTTCGAGTCTTTTGCATTTGATTCGTTTCGTTCATGTCGTTCACTGAGTCAGTGACTCGCACCCCTGCAGCCCCAATCAGGACGGGTTACATAGACTGAACCGGAAAGAACGAGTCGTTCAGTGCACAGCACAAAAGCCAGGAAAAGTCTGTATTTGACTGGTTCAATTCAATACAGTTGTGACCAATATATATTTAAAATCCTGGAGATAACAACAGTTTGAAGCATTAACATTATTTAGCCAACACAATCTAATTAAATTTAATATATTGTTTGGACAAGGGCGTCTGCTAATAATAATAATAATAATAATAATAATAATAACGTAACATAAATGTCTTAGGCATAGGTGTATCTCAATTATTATTAATATTAATAATTATTATTATAGTTCATTTTGTTGATTTTACTTCAAGATGACTTGCAAGTATTAATAATAATTTGTGCAAAATGTTTTATGTGTATAAAACATTACAAAAACAGACCTCATAGCGATTTATTATATATTTTTGTTTTGTTTAGCAGACGTACACAATGAATACGGACTGTAATACACACACACATTATGTACAGTATATAAAATATTGCATAAACGTCTAATCTCATTTAGTAGTCTATACTCGGTCTGGATGATGTAACTGACCCACCCACCTTGCATACACACTTTTACATCCTCCACCAACCTCTGTGCTGCCCTACTGGCACTTACACACAGAAAGCATGTGTGCCGCCATGTGTGCGTGATGTCATACAACCGCCGCTCGGTGCAGTCGGGGCTGTTTGGGTCCGAGTTCGGGCCGAGTTCACTGTCGCAACTCCAACACCGAGTGGCGTCCAGTTGCTGTTCCTGGGAGGAAGCTGGAAAATCCGGCTTTCCGTGTTGTCTGGAACGCAGCATAAGTGAATGCAAGTCTCCTGTTGTGACGCCCGAACTCATCAATAACATCAACAGACATTATTATTATTATTATTATTATTATTATTATTATTATTATTATTATTATTATTATTATTATTGTTATTTCTTGGCAGACGCCCTTATCCACAACAGTAGTTTGAGGTCCATATTGTTGTGGAGGCGGACGAGTCCACAGTGTTTGTTGCGTCACATGGAGCGCACGTCAGCAGTTCTCGAATGAGCACTGCTGTAGCGCGCTTACGTCACACAACTGGTGCGCATGATCAGTAGCGCTGAACTCTTTTATGTAAAAGCCTTATTAATCGCCTTATAATTGTTCGTTCTATTTAACTTAAGGAAGAAATATATATATTTCAAATTAATTTATGAATTAATTAAGTTGTAAGATTTAATTTTGACCCTTATAATGCTCCATACTGAGCAGCTGTGTGCAGTCAGCGCTGGGAGGCGCTCAGGTCCTGCGCTGTCCTGAACTCAAGGGGAGGGTCGTCCCACCACCAAGGCCGATGTATAGAGCAGGGGTTTCTGAGTATGTGTAGCCCGCAGAGCAGGGTTGCCAGATTGGGGGGAAACCAAAGCCATGGTGGGGTGGGGAAATGGAGGGAAATATTGCATGGGGGGAAATGTGGGGGTAAAAGGATATCAAACAGGGGGCTAAAGTAAAAACGGGGGGTTCTTTTCCTCATTTAAATTGTCCCACAGAGCTCTCATTAGGTTCTAAAATAATAAGATGGACTAACTCACCCCCCAATAATATTGGGCTCTGCAGTTAAGTCACTGTTGCCAGATTGGGGGATTTTTAAGTGCCCAGGGGGATCCCTGATCACACTTCATGAGCACCCCCCTCCCCCCGGACCTCACTTCACCAGCACCTCCCCCGGACCTCACTTCATTTCAAATTTTTGGGGAAAAATATATGATTTAGGGGATTTTTAGGACCAATTTGGCGGGACATTTAGGAGAGGACCCGGCAACACTGCCGTAGAGGAGCCGCCGCGCACGCCTCCGAAATCTCCAGTGCGTCTCTGCGCCTGCGCGTCAGGCCAGCGCTGATTGGTTGAATAGGACATTCTGGTGCCTCGGCCAATCGACAGGATTGCCAGACTGGGGGGAAACCAAAAATTGGTCTATGTATTTAATCACTGTTGCCAAATTGGGGGATTTTTATGTGCCCAAGGAGAACCCCCCCAGAGTACACTTTACCATGCAGCACCCCTCCCCCGGACCTCACTTTATTTCAAATTTTGGTTGGAAAATATGTGATTTAGGGGATTTTTAGCACATTTCGTTAATATAATTTACATTTCGTGAACACATTTCGTGAACATAATTCTCATTTTATCCCACGAAATGCCCACGTATTTGGCAATTTTGGACGAAAGGTAAAATTTGCTTTGCTTTCCATGGACGGAATGAACAATTAGCATCCTGATCAACAGTGACTGATCAAGGCATCGATCCAGAGACCCAGGTTTACAACGAGATCAGGATTGAACTGCAAAGGAAAGTTAGAAACTCGCTGAGCCAATCAGACGAGCGCTATATCAGGTGCAAATGTAATACAATAAATAATGATAATAATTAATATATGATGTGTAGAAAATCGCGTTTCACCAATCAACATGATTATAAATCTTTCACAATTACTAATTTGATTAAAGCCCATATCGTCGGCTATATTTATTATATTATTCAGTGGGCTAAAGCCTATGACATGAAGTGCGGGTCTGGCGGTTGGAGAAGACCGTATTTATAGCTCTTTAATTTTGAGGAGTTCAACAGCTGAAACGCCGTATATGTATTTGATTCAAATATTTAGTAACATAAGAACGGATAAGCAGGATAAATGCACATACGCAGAGACATGTGTTTGTATGTTCTAGTGTTAAGTCTCTGGCCAACTATAGCAAGACAATAGAGATCTGCACATACAGGATGCGATTTGTATTTGTGTGTGTGCGTGTAGTTTCTGTAACATGTCTTTAACAGGGTGTGTTAATTTACATCCATGCAATCCTAGGTGCACCATAGAAATCGTGTGTCGTGTCTGTAGACGGCCATGTGTTAATGCGACACTGCCTCCTATGGACGCGTCACTCTTACGTGCAGGTTGGCAGACAGCCGTGACCGTCTGCGCACCACGCCGCGCATGTCCACGCAGGCGCAGAAGCGCACACCAGCAGCTCCGGAGGAGGGCGGCGGAGAAGGTAAGCGGGGCCGGCGGTCTGCGGGCAGTGATGGAGAGATTAGGGTGTGACGGTAGCTGCTGCAACAGCGTTAAAATGACCCCATTGAATGTAGAATGAATTCCACCAAAATTATAATCCATTGTTTATTTTTTAAATGTTTTTGTTATTTTCATTATTGTTGATTTCTGTTAATACACTGTCCTGGTTCTCGTGATTGCAGCCTACTGCTGGCGAGATGTGCATCATTATTTCATTTTATAATCTATATTATTTGCACGTTTAACTCAATGTATAATAATTATTAAAATGTATAGTATTGATCCAATATGTGTTTCTTGATTTGTAATGTATATTTTAAACTTTTTTTTTTTTTTTTTAATTGGCTATGTTTCTTTCTGGTGCTGATTTCATGAACAATAGCCATGTAATATTGTCGTAGCAGTCGCTATTGACTGGTGGTATGTGCTCTTTTATTTTGTGTAGATACGCAGTTGAGGACATTTATGCTGGAGACTAATTGCTTGTTATGTCTGTGTGCAGGTGCGTTGTAATTGTATGTTGTTTATGAGAGCAATGCTACGGAGGTGCCTGCTGTATGTAAAAACAAAAAATCCTCTCCTGTCGCTGTGCTGTAATTAATATCACAGATCACACAAGCTTTGTTATTTTAATGAAAATCCACTATACGATCATATTGTTTATTGATTAGGTCTGTTTTGATTTTGTTTGCAATTGCTTTGGTACCATTGTATTTTTTACTGTAATGCACAATCGCAGAAGTTTGTACACTGTTTGCTACAGATACGCAGTTGAGGACATCTATGCTGGAAACGAATTGCTTTTTACATCTGCGTGCAGTAAAGAGAGAGAGACCCTCTGATCTCACCGCTGCCTGACCCCGCTCGACCCCGTCACACTGCTGCAGTCTGGTCGCCACAACATTAGGTAAGAGTCAGTCTTGAACTGGATGCAACTGGATGTTTATAAGTATAAAACTCTGCTGTAAAAGGGCTAGTCAGACACTACCAAAACATGCAATATCACTAACCTTATGTCCTGGACCCAATCATTCAAATAAAACATTTTGTCTTTCTTTCTGCAGTACCAGTGATTTTTTTTTTTTTCGTTTTTTCCCAAATTACCTCAGTAGTTTCAAATCCAAAGATAAAAGAGGGGCAGCAGCAAGAAACACATTGAAGATGAGTGACAAAATGTGTGAGAATAATTTAATCCAAAAACTGATTAAAGAGTGTGATAAGATGAGAACAAAGTACGAGGAGCGGAGGAAAGAGTATGAGGAGCTGCTGAAAGAGAACGAGGAGCAGAGGTCAGAGTGCGAGAACCTGCTGAAAGAGGATGGGGACCTGAAAGAGTTCAGGGAATTGTTGACAGAGTGCGAGGAGCTGCAGAAGGAACACGGGGAGCTCTCTGAGAAGCGCACCCGGCTGCAGAGCAGAGAGGCGGCGGAGCTGGAGAGAGAGATGGCGGAGCTGCTGAAGCAATGGGCTCGGCTGCTGGAACTGTGCTGTGTTGTGTTTGAAGATGAAAAACTTTGTGATGAACTTCGAGCAATTGGAGACGAGTTTTCAAAAAGAAAAACCCAGTGGGATTTTAACACGATTTGTAATTCTGGACAAGTAAGTCTTTATTTTACATTAAATTGTTAAATTCCTGCCACTAATGCAGGTACCTGAGAAAGGTACCGAACCCCCTTCTGATGTTGCCATGTCTCTGTGCTGGCAGCGCCTGGGGCCTGCTGATCCAGACAGGTACGACATGCGTGGACGGCGCCTGGCTCTCATGCTGTGCGTTACGAACAAACGACTAGGAGCAACGATGGACATGCGAATCATGAGGAACTTGTTTCGACAATACAAGTTTGATTACACCATTGAGATCAGCCCATCTGCACAGGTAAACTTACAGGATTTATGTTACATTCATAAGCTGTTTCACAGGATATTTTTTAACTTGCAGTTCTAAATTCAATGCACAGTTAGCTGTCGTACTCCATATTATTATTATTATAATTATTTTTATAACTGGCATTTATCTAGCGTTGCTGAACCCAAGGGATGCCAGTGCGCTCTTCAGTGGGACAGGGCTGCTTCACCACCCCGGCAGTGTGCAGTCAGGGGGGGTTTCAGCCGCTGCTCTGGGGTGTGTGGTCTAGCGGTGAGAGAATCCCTCTGTTTGTATTGAAGGGAATGAAAGCTGCAGTAGAGGCCTTCAGAGCCAGGATTATCAGCTGCCCAGAGGAGGTGAGTTGCTGCTGTGTTGTCACGGCGAGCCACGGGGAGCTTGGCATCATTGTGGGCAGCGACGAGGAGACCGTGGATCTCAAAGATATAATCGAGCCGTTCGGGGACGACCAGTGCCCACAGCTTCAGAAGAAACCCAAAGTCTTCATCATTCAAGCTTGCAGGGGAGGTAAAGACTGCAATGAAACTGTGTAAATCACATACAAGCACATGCATATCCAGTATAAGTAAGATACAGCAGCATCCTGTCATTAACCCTGCAGGACCACAGAGCCCCACACTCAAGACCCACAAGGGCGACTCATACCGGGTTCCCAAAGCATGAGGGCAGTCTGTAAATGCCAGCCCTGGCACAGCAGCAGGCTCTGGATTGGCACTACATGCAATTCCTTGCCCAGCCATCTTGCTGGGGGTTTGTCATTAATATATAAAGACTGAACGCAGGCTCCTGTGGATCTCTCAAAAATATATAAACAAATCAAATAGTTATTAAATGTGTTCCACTACAGTAGGTTGTCTATATACATACACATGTCAATATGTAATTTACTTATTACAGGATTGAGGGATTTGGGAGTGAAACTGTCAGCTGAGGCAAGTGTGCGAAAACCAAAATGCAATGATGCGTTCAGACCCCCTGTCATCAACGACATGTTCACAGTGTACGCTACACAGCCAGGTAACTGAGCACCGCCGGCCGGCACGAGCAACACCCAGGGTTGAGTGGTTTCATCACATCAAGACCAGCCAACTAAATGCCACGTGTGTTATGGTATAGAGAACGGTTCATCATCCTTTTCTAAAGTAAAAAATATCAGTAAATCAGCTCTTTTGCACAGCAAGCTTAAATTATTAAAATGTTCTAGATAGTGTGGTAATATCTGTGATTCGCTCTTTGTCTGTTACTTTTCATTATGAATCTGATTGAGCCTCTCTGTTCAATCTGATGCAGGGTACACTGCCTTAAGGGATAAAACCGCAGGTTCATATCTCTTCACATTTATGAAAGAAGTGTTTCTACAACACCCTCCCAGAGGTCACCTGCACGACTTGTTTGTGAAGGTAGGAAATTATCCAAAATGATCATAAACACACAGCACTGTGGAGCGTCAATCAACACAGCAGTCAGACACACCAGTCAACACAGCAGTCAGACACAGCGCTGCAGAGCATCAGGAGGCTGTGAAACTGAATCACAAACATTTAAGAGACCTTTATCTGATCATTTTCTCATTCCATATTTACAATAATAAAAACACACACATCTCCCTCCCAGCGGCTCCAGGACCCCATTCCTGGTGCCAAGCCAACCCACTCTGTCAGTCCGCCCCTGGATTAACAGGCTGTTTGAGTCTCCGCTAAGCTGTGGGTTGAGTCCAGGAGTGTCTATGTGCTGTCTGAGCTGGCGTGTGTCCAGTGGTGTTTCCAGAACATTTTCAACGGGGTGTCCAAGTGGGGGCACGGAGCCAATTTTGGGCGGCCAACCTTATTTTATCAACGGTGTGACCACGGTGCCCTTGTTTGTCATTCGTAATTAGTAGGGGGGGCGACTATGGGGGGCCAGACCCATTTCAGCGGTGTGTGGCCACCTGGGCTCCCCCCCTAGACACGCCCCTGTGTGTGTCAGGACTGGGACCGCTGTGCTAACTGATTCTCACGGCTGCTCCCTCAGGTGAACGAGAAGATGGTTCAGAAAGACTTCCGGGTGTCGAAAAAAGAAGTTGATAATCATACTGACAGGGATGAAGACTACGACACAGTGAAGGTGACAGTGTTAATGGAGTCAACTCTCAAGAAGCTGCTTTACCTGTGACCTTCAGCAGCAGCAAACACAGCGACTCCTGACTCAAGATCGCCTTCATTCAGCTGTACTTTCATTTTGCAAAAATCACTGTCCTTTACTTGTATTCTTTTTGACTGGTGTTAGTTAAAAGTAATCAGGTTTAATATTTTTGCAATTATAGTTTGAGACTCCGATCTTAAAACTCTCCATCGTGAATGTGTGGGATATTACATATGGCTGGAATACTGGAACTCTTTCCTGTTAAAAAAATACAATCTTAATTCAGTAGTAATATAGGGCACTTGTTTGGAAGGGGGCTGTGGGGGATTTGACCTTTGACCTTGAACTTGAGTTGAACTTTGGGGCCCCTTCGTAGGGGGCGTGTCCTGGAGACATACACCTTTCTCCAAAAGAGCTCTATTTAAGCCCTCCTGCTTTAAGCTCTTTTTCTCTATGTGAGTGCTGCAAGGCACTTCAACATGGCCAATGGGGTTAATGCTTTCAAATGGACAAGGGTTATGTCGGTGTGGTGCTTTTTGAGCTAGGGGCATGGTGTGGGCAATGTCTACACCTTTTGTAACCTTGGGTCACTGCAGAATTAGTATATTGGAGGGTGGAGTTTCAGGGCATTTGTTGATGTGGAATTTGACTGGTTTCACGGCTAGACGAGTCTGTTTACATTTTGAGGTGATGTTCCAGGGCCCCTTCAGAGCTGAATGTGCCGAGAGATATCGATCTGCAGAAGCGGTGGGGCCTGTGCGTAGTTTAAGAGTAACAAGTAGCTTTCTCGAAACATGCTGTATTAGCATCGTGCAAACACCCCAGATCTCAACTGAGAATTTTTTGAACATGCAACTGCAGCTGTAGATCATGTGAAAGCATATGATATGATATACTTAGATTTTCAAAAAGCTTTTGATAAGGTTCCACACCAAAGACTGATCCTCAAATTGGAAGCTGTAGGCATTCAGGGTAATGTAAGTAGATGGATTATGAACTGGGTGATGTCTAGGAAACAGAGGGTATCGATTAGAGAAGTTGCTTCCAGTGGCGTGGTTTCCCAACACGCAAACCACGCAATTGCGTTTGGCCCTGAAGGGGCTAGGGGTTCCCCTGATGCCTAGTAGCCATATTACATTACAAGCTGAATTGTAGCTTGCAACAAATTACTCATTTTCTCAGATGAAAAATAATGTATTGTAAATACCGCCTTTTATTTTTAATGTAGCGAATTCTGAAGCCTGACTGTTCAGTGCTGCCGTAAAGCCTCTGCATTGTGGCGCAGGAAACCCGGGCTCGAGTCTCACTGTGGCCGTTCATTGAGCAGGTTTTGAGTTTCATTTTAAGTTAGAATCATCATTTCCTATTATACCAGAAAATACATTTGTGCATTTTTTCTTTTTTTTTTTAACATTGTGGGCTATTTTTGTTTCAGTATTTAGTATTGTTATGCTAAGATGTGTGTTTGTACTCATAGCTGTGAAGTCACACGAATCAGACTAAATGGTCAGATTCCTACGGAATGACTAAAGTCTGCACAACGTGAACGCACCCCGTGTCAACAAGCCGACAGAGTGATGCCTGTAGTTCTACAGTTTCTATAGGAAGCCTGCTTAGGTACGACCATGCAGCCGGAGTTATCGATAAAAAGCGCTGAGATTAAAGAGCTGAAAAGACTACAACTGCCGAGGCTAACTGGATTATTTAATTAAAGTCTGTTTCGGAACCGTGTAGGACATTAAGAAGTATTCAATCTAAATCAAACGAGTCAGTAAATGATCAGGTTTTATTTATGTAGCTACTGAATTGAAAATGTACTGTATCTGTTATGTATTATTTATTATAGCGCTATTTGTTTTTAGCACAGCTTAAGCAGTGATTTCCAAAAGACAATCTTTCGTCAGTGACCTTATTGTTTGTGATTAAAAGCTTGTGATGAAATGTGCGTGGCAAATTGACGGGATACCTTATGCTCCATTTAAGAAGTGTTTTTTTAAACGAATAGTGTACATTGCAGCTCCGATCATTGTTAAAGTCAGGCAGTCATGTCGGTATTTGTGGCACAGAACCTCTACACACAACATCACTGAAATCACACACGTGTAAAACCTCAAAACAACAATAACAACAGAGAAATTGATTCATTTAGTTCTTTAAAATATACATTTTAATCTAAAAAGTGTATTTCAAATGCTAATTTTAAAGTCTGAATTTTAAATCGGAAACTTTATAACAATGAAACCATTTGCAATATAATTTTGCACATCCGTCTATTTAATATGTATTTTATTCAGTTTGTGAAGTGTATTTATTAATACTACCTTTATTTTGTATTTGTGTAGTAACTAGTTCTACTGTTTGCTTGAACAATAAAACTGAAGACTCCTCCTACATTTTCAGAAAGCGGAACAAAGCCCCTGAAATCTGCGATTCTGTCTGTTCTCCGCAACCCGGATTTCATAGCGCCCCACACACCCCGTCTGCACGTCTATCTATTTACAAACAGTAATTTCATTCAGCCTCATGACTCATTTGACCCACCGTACCTCTGCCAGCTTCAGTCTGTGAAAGACTGCAAAGTGAATACGTTTTCCAAGGTAAGAAAATTCTTCACTCTCCTATTTTATAGTTCGAGTCACTGATGAGACTCTGGCCCACCCTTATAATGACACAGGATTGTGGCAGACACTGGTGTGTGTGGTGACTCTAAAATTGACAGGTAGAAGTGGAGGGGCCCCTAAACTGAGCTTTGATTGGGGCCCCAAAATTGACAAACACGCCCCTGGTTGCTTCTAACTGGAGTGAGGTTGTTAGTGCAGTTCCACAGGGATCAGTACAAGGGCCTTTGCTTCTTCTAATCTATATTAATGATCTGGACTCTGGGATAGTTAGCAAACTTGTCAAATTTGCAGATGATACTAAAATCAGTGGCTCAGCAGATACAATCTTGGCAGCACAGGCTATTCAGAGGGACTTAGATAATATTCAGTTGTGGGCCGACACCTGGCAAATGAAATTCAATGTGCAAGGTATTACATGCAGGTAACAGAAATGTCCACTATAATTACACTATGGGAGGAACGGAACTAGATGAAGTAACGCATGAGAAAGACCTAGGAGTCTATGTGGACTCCTCACTTACTCTACTACTGCGATACCAGATACCAAATGTCATAAATGGTTCTGAGCTATGCATTCGGTAATATCAAAGTATCAGAACACTCTACTTGTATAACAAAAATTGTGCAATTGCCTCTTTTTGTCCGCGCAGTGACACCATAGGCCTCAGGTGGAAACAAAGAAAAGACAGCTGATGTTGTAACCAAACCAAATATTATTGATTCAGTTATATCTAAAGGCATTCATAATATAGGCCTTTTGTTTTTTATTTTCCGTTTATCTGCCTTTAACATTATTAAACAAATGGCTTTATCTATTAAAACTAAGTTACACAGTATAAATGAGTTATACTATACCCAGTATTGATACTGTTTAATGGATCAATTATAGCTCAAGACTGTGTCGCAATCACAGGACTATATATCTGCCTGTTATTTACTGTATTATTTTCTGGTCTGTATAATGACTGTTGTGTGTTACATGCATGTTCTGTATATCAAATAAAAGGACATTAAATTCCCATATGGAACACATTTTAATTATATTATAAATATATGCAATAATAATGCAGTAAAATAATAAAACATGAATGGCTTGTTGTAGTAACAGTCAATAGGCACAGTTTAAACCTGTCACAGAATGCTGTGTTATGTTTTAAAATTGCCAAAATATACATGAGTGTTATTAGCTACCTGCACTCTATTGTTCTGAAGAAAATGTTTGAATGGTTACTGAATTCTGGAAAAAAAATTTAATACTATGATACTTGTGTTTACGGCTCCGGCCCATTTGATCTGGAGTGAAGATTCAAATTCAAATTCAAATTGCTTTATTGGCATGACAGTTGTACATTAGTATTGCCAAAGCATTATCAGAAAGAAAGAAAAATATATATATATATGTATGTAACAAACAATGTAACAATATTTAAACATATTACATACATATATACATATATTTATATATCGCTCCCCACCCTCCACCCTCTTACAACACAAATGCAAACAGAACAGGTTCCCTCCCCCCCTCCCTCAAGCAGGCATGGTGTCTATATACTGTATCCTGTCCCTCCAGCTGTGACAGGTGGACACATATTGGGCAGCCAGTGGGGCTGTTTGTCGCTCTCCCAGCACGACAAACAGTTCAGACAGAGGCAAGAAGGAGCAGCAACCTTAGAGACAACAGTGAAAGATAAGCGCAGAGGGACACAGTCATACTAGAGTCACACCGGATCATGTGTCAATCAAGCAGGTCTTCAGTGAGATAGGGATACACACTGTTGCTGTTTTTCAACCCAAAACAAACAGCTGCAGAGAAAAGGGTGATAGAAATAGAGACAACAGAGGGAATGAGGGAGACACAGAAAGATACAGGTTTTTACAAGAGCAGATTTTTTTTAAATAAATACATAACATACACATAATAAGAGGGTAAGTTATAAATACAAAATGGACACAGTCGAATATTTGACTGTTTTATTAAGAATTTACTTCACCAAACAGTTTACACAGTCATTCCACAAGACAAGAGTCATGAGGGCCTGACTCGATCACACGCAGGGGAGGGGCTTCAGAAGCAGCACGTCCTGCTCTCAGCACCGCAGGGGGGTTTGCAGGAGCTGTACGGTTCAAGCAACACAAAACTAGCCCCCTAATGACTGAAAATCCTGTACAAATCCAGCAGTCAGGCATTTTTAACTGAGTAACATAATTCAGTAACATTTCTAAACGATATTCTGTATACATTCTATGAAGTTCTTATCTGGGTGTCTGACTTTAAGTCTTGGTTTTACACAATTTTTGCAAATAAGTGACTCTTAAGTGTGATAGACACTTCTGATTTTCCAATTCTTCAAAAGACCCTTTTTGAACCTTCAGATAAAGAGTTAAACATGTCTTTGTTAATCATGCACAGTAAACAGAAACAGGGCTGATATTGTACAGATATGTGAGACACCAGATGTATTTCACTTCAAATGTTTAGTTTTGCAAACTGCTTTATAAGACTCATTGTCTGTATCTAAGTAATGTACAATTGTGTTGAAACATGCACAGTGCACTGAAATACATGACATTACATAGATGTGATAGATTTGACTATTTTGCTACAAATGTTGAAATTTGGGAATTGCTTTATAAAATGTTTTTTTTTATATCCAAGTCAATTCCAGCTGTAACAGAACAGCAAACAGCCATTTGGTCTCCTTTTGTTCCTGTATGTAGTCAGTTGATAACGTAAGGCTGATTTTTAAAGGTGCTGACAGACACAGCATCACTCTAAACACATCTGTCAAATCAATCAATCAATCAATCAATACATTTTTATTTGTATATCACCCTTCACAGGGTAGCCACAGAGCGCTTTACAGACTGGTAAACATAGAACAAACGTACAGCAAAATAAAATACATAAATACAATAAAATAAAATATAGACCTGTAAAAATTTTACATGATTTAGAATAAAGTGAACATTATCAACACCTAAGACATAACAGCATATGGCAGGTCTTAATCATCTAGGGTTTAAAACAGCATTGCAGATTCTCATTGACCCTGTCGATAGTTTACTGATTATCTTTGAAATGTCTGCCAAATGGGGCGCCCTGGAACAGGGCCCATGATGTGGCAACGCCTTGAGTTGAGAGGGGCACCAAGTGTTCAGGCACCAGGGGCCCGGTGGACTCATAGCCCATGGTAATAGTGTCCACAATCCAATGAGAGAGGTGCTGCTTTGAATGCTGGCCCTGTGTCCATGCTCCATAGGTCACAAACAATTGCTCCGAGCGCCAAATGTCCTTAGTGCGTTCCAAATAGCAGCTGAGGGCCCACACGGCAGAGCGGGTGAAGCCGTCTCTCCTGCTCCAACGAGAAGGGAGGAGGATGAAAAGCCATCAACTCAACAGGCCTGTTGAAATGAAATGGAGACAGCACTTTTGGGAGGAATGCACTTTGAGCATACCTCCTGTACAAATTGTAATATGACCCCAATGGGGCAATTAATTGGGTCTTGACTGCCGTCTTGGCACCAGGTGCTAAACGTCCGCCAGTGGTAGGAACACTGCGACCTTGTAGAGGGCCATTGTCACGTCTGACAGTCCCCAGGAAATCAAACGCTTCCACTCAGGGCAGAGCCGGTCCTAGCCTTTTGGGGGCCATAGGCCAGATTTGATTGTGGGGGTCCCCACCTCGCCGCAAAACATTTTAGTGGTGCCCATTTTTATGGTGGAGAGAAAATGTTTAGGTAAAACTAAGAGACACAAACATTTGAATAGAATCACAGAACATGTATTGCACTTTAACACACTGAAATAGATTTAGTAATACATACACATTTAAATAGTACACTGGGCACATTGAAATAACAGCAATAACTAATAAAGAGTTTAGGTAAAAAAACACCCACACCATAAATACTCAGTACTGAAAATACTATATTACACATTAAAACACACAATGTATTTAAACAAATGCAATACTGTAGCGATCCTGGCGGGTGTCTGTGTGAATGTGCCAGCAGGGCAGCCCAAAGGTGGGGGGGGTGTAAAAGTGTGTGTGCAGGGTGGGTGAGTCAGTTCGGGGACTCTGTGTGTGTGTGTTACGTGTGCGGCATTGATGTGTTGGGTTAGGGAGGGATATTTGTGGGTAAGTGTGTCTGTGTGGCTGCCCCCGTGTCGGGGTGGTACAGCCGGAGAGCGGTGATTGGACGGGAGGGAGTCACCAGATGGGGAATATACACTCACCTAAAGGATTATTAGAAACACCATACTAATACTGTGTTTGACCCCCTTTCGCCTTCAGAACTGCCTTAATTCTACGTGGCATTGATTCAACAAGGTGCTGAAAGCATTCTTTAGAAATGTTGGCCCATATTGATAGGATAGCATCTTGCAGTTGATGGAGATTTGTGGGATGCACATCCAGGGCACGAAGCTCCCGTTCCACCACATCCCAAAGATGCTCTATTGGGTTGAGATCTGGTGACTGTGGGGGCCAGTTTAGTACAGTGAACTCACTGTCATGTTCAAGAAACCAATTTGAAATGATTCGACCTTTGTGACATGGTGCATTATCCTGCTGGAAGTAGCCATCAGAGGATGGGTACATGGTGGTCATAAAGGGATGGACCTGGTCAGAAACAATGCTCAGGTAGGCCGTGGCATTTAAACGATGCCCAATTGGCACTAAGGGGCCTAAAGTGTGCCAAGAAAACATCCCCCACACCATTACACCACCACCACCAGCCTGCACAGTGGTAACAAGGCATGATGGATCCATGTTCTCATTCTGTTTACGCCAAATTCTGACTCTACCATCTGAATGTCTCAACAGAAATCGAGACTCACCAGGCAACATTTTTCCAGTCTTCAACTGTCCAATTTTGGTGAGCTTGTGCAAATTGTAGCCTCTTTTTCCTATTTGTAGTGGAGATGAGTGGTACCCGGTGGGGCCTTCTGCTGTTGAAGCCCATCCGCCTCAAGGTTGTACGTGTTGTGGCTTCACAAATGCTTTGCTGCATACCTCGGTTGTAACGAGTGGTTATTTCAGTCAAAGTTGCTCTTCTATCAGCTTGAATCAGTCGGCCCATTCTCCTCTGACCTCTAGCATCAACAAGGCATTTTCGCCCACAGGACTGCCGCATACTGGATGTTTTTCCCTTTTCACACCATTCTTTGTAAACCCTAGAAATGGTTGTGCGTGAAAATCCCAGTAACTGAGCAGATTGTGAAATACTCAGACCGGCCCGTCTGGCACCAACAACCATGCCACGCTCAAAATTGCTTAAATCACCTTTCTTTCCCATTCAGACATTCAGTTTGGAGTTCAGGAGATCGTCTTGACCAGGACCACACCCCTAAATGCATTGAAGCAACTGCCATGTGATTGGTTGGTTAGATAATTGCATTAATGAGAAATTGAACAGGTGTTCCTAATAATCCTTTAGGTGAGTGTATAAGGGCCTGGTGTCTGTTTGTTTAGAGAATCTGAAGGAAAAAGGGGGGAAGGGAAGTACCTGTGTACAGATTCATAAACCACAGTTTGTGTTTTGAAAAAACTCCATCTCGAGTGTCTTATTTTATTAGCAACCTTTAGAAAGGGAAGGTCACTACAATACTATCAAAAATCATTAGCTGACAACTGGCAAACTACTGTAGTAGTTAACTACTAATCATTAGCTATCTGTCAAAGTGATCACATTACCAACATTTTCAAAAATTAGACTATTACTTCATCTGATTGAGCTGGATTATTGCTTTATATAGAATAGTTAATTGCTCACAAAGTTAGACATTTTATACTATAGTCCCACTACTTGGAATATACAAGACGGTTGTTAAAGTTCCGCTGACATTCTCGTCATAAACTCCTCAGAATATACACTTATATCCATCATATTTACATGACGTAGCACACATATCCCTGACACGTGTGTTCTGACCTCACTGGAGACACTGTCACAGATTAATGCCCCTCTCTCTCCCTCGGGTTTACATGCTCTTAGTTTATTGCACTAGATGAGCTGCTGTTTCCCGCAGCCATGCAGAGGGCAAAGGAGTGTCTTGCATTACGCCCTGTTGTTTAATACTTAGTTTTAATGACGTTACCGAGTGTTTTTTTCACGTCGCTGACGGAGCTACAGTCGTGAATACACGTGTTTGATAAAGTTAGGATTACAACACGATGTACATGAACAGTGCGCAACAGACCCACAATAACATACAGAGCATAATTATATGCATTGCACTTAACCATGAAACGCCCATCAGCACTTTAACTTGAAACCCACAATAAACGCAGCAGTTATGTCACAATTTTCAAATGTGACCATTTCAGGATATATTATTTCAAACAGTAGTGTGGAAATGGGTGTGTTTCCGACTTTTTTGTGGTGAAGCAAAAATGCATAAATTATCACACTGCAGCAGCATTGACAGCTAGTCAGCAGGTCATTAATTTTGGCATTGCTCCTTCACATTGGGTGGCTAGTTATCTGCTTACATGGTATGTTATGTTGATGTCAAAGCTAACTACTGATTCCGAATGAAAATGAGTTCAGCAATAGATAGCTTGTTGCATGCATTGAGGTCACACACAGCATCACTCGACAGTAGGGTTTGGGTATCGTTTGCGTTTTTTACGATACCTGTGCCAAATCGATACATTTAAAACGGTACCGGTGCCTAAACGGTGGCTGAACCGATTTTTTTTTTTTTTTTTTTTTTAAAGAGCCACACAACGACGGTGGATGACATTAAAGAACAGCTTTTTTATTGAAAAACAAATATTTAAATTGAACAATATATTAAAAGTTTAAAGTATACTTAAATATATAAATATAAGTAAATACAAAACAACACATTTACATAACAAATTCACAATAAAACCTAAGCCACCTAACCCAACTACAATACTTTAACACTAAATAACAGTTACAGTACTAATAACGGCAAAGTAGTCGGTATTCTTGGTATGCTACAAACCAGCTTCAAATTTCAGCAATTCTTTTGCAGAAATATGACCATGTTTGCCTTCTCTGGCAAAATACGACACCTCTCCTGACTTATTGCATGTCCTGCATAGGAGAAGACCCTCTCAGATGGTGTCGATGAGGCCTGTACACACTCGTCGTCATCATCAATGGTCTCCACATTGCTAGGGTGTCTGACAGGGGGACGCCCACACTGCCAGCTGATGTGCGCAAGCCGTCGAACCCAGTGCATCCCATTGCTTTGAAGTTTATCCCGTGTGTCCTTAAATGTTTCATTAGGTTTGACGTGTTTCCCCCTTCACACGCAATTGTTGTAAAACATTTGTTGCACATCGCGGTGTCCGAATGCTTTCTTGTGAAATACAGCCACACTTTACAACGTTTAGCTTTAGGGATTTTAATTTAATTACGTTTAATGTAGCGCTAACGAGCAAGTGTCATTCTGCATTCAGCGCTCCTCGGATCACTGCTGAGTGCCAAACTGCCTCTGGAAGCAACGGCAGCAGAAGAACTGTTTGTCAGGAGTTCCATGAAATTGGTTTCCATGGCCGAGCAGCTGCATTAGCCTAAGATCTTTGAGCGCAATGCCAGGCATTGGCTGGAGTGGTGTTATGCTAGCCATCAGTTGACCTGTGAGCAGTGGAAATGCAATCTCTGGAGTGATGAATCACGCTTCACCATCTGGCAGTCCAACGGAGGAATCTGGGTTTGGCGGATGCCAGGAGAACGCTACCTGCACGAATGCATAGACCAACTGTAAAAGAGGAGGAATAATGGTCTCAGGGCTCGGCCCCTTAGTGCCACTGAAGGGAAATCTTAATGCTACAGCCTACAATGACATTCTAGGTGATTTTGCACTTCCAAATTTGTAGCAACAGTCTGGGGAAGACCCTTTCCTGTTTCAGCATGACAATCCGTGCACAAAGTGAGGTCCATACAGAAATAGTTTGTCAAACAACTTGACTGGCCTGCACAGAGCCCTGAACTCAACCCCATCCCACCTTTAGGATGAATGGAAAAACCGACTGTGAGCCAGGAGTGATCGCCCAACAGTACCCGACCTCACTAATGCTCTTGTGGCTGAAATCCCCTCAACAATGTTCCAACATCTAGTGGAAAGCCTTCCCAGAAGAGTGGAGGCTGTTATTGCATCAAAGGGGGGACCAACTCCATATTAATGCCCATGATTTTGGAATGAGATGTTTGACGAGCAGGTGTCCACATACTTTTGGCCATGTAGTGTATGTACTTTGACCCCGTCCAGTATTTTTGGAAGATGTCCAGTAATTTTAAGTACTGTAAACTGTTGAATGTTGTTAAAAATGTGTACAATTTGCCCTCACCCCCCCCCATCGTCTAATTGCCAGCACTCCCTCTAGGTTGACATTTCGCAACCCCCCCCCCACGAGGGGTCCAGTATTTTCATATATCAAAAGTGGCAACTAGGTGCAGGGGGCATGACTCCTGCATGTAACTGCCTGGCAACCAACTTTTGGACAAACTAGTCAGGACACTTCAGATAACAGACAGCTATAAAATGAGGTTCATTTAGGCAGGTTAATTTGGAAATTCTTAAAACTTTAGATAAAATGGACTTTACTTCTTTTGCAAGTGGTTCATGAGAGATGCCCTGAGATTATACAATCACTTCTAGAAAGTGAGAGGTGTGAGAAAGTGAAGGTATCATATAATTACAATTATACAATTATGTATTATGTACTAATAGCTGGAGTGAAAACTGATCTTATTTTATAACCCCCAACACACAACAATACCTATGAAGTTACATATTTTGTTATTTAAGAAAACTGCACTTAACATCTGGGTGAGTTTAATGGAGGGCGGGGCGGAGAGTGGAGCAGCTCCATGACCTCTCTCCGATGAGCTCTGCTCCGGCTCCAGCACTGCCAGCTCCAGCTCCGCTCCAGCTCCGGAGCACAACTAACAAAAACTGTCCAGCTCTGGTCCGGCTCCGGGCTCTGGAGCTGGTGCACGGCCAACCCTAAACCAGACGCAACTTTGCTGTTGCCGGACAGAACACTGTAGATTCCAAACATCAGGTGTAGGATACAAGTGCCGCGTAGGCCCATAGGCTTAACCACACCGTGTGTGCCGGGGTTTCTGGGGACATGTGCAACAATAAAATATTTGCTATTTATTATTATTGTTATTATTGTAATCATCATCAAGATATGTGCTAGTAGATATGTATTTTAAATGTCACAACTTGACTCCCTTAACTTATTACAGCTGTTACAGCTGAAACAAAATACACGATTCACGATTAATCATCCAGTAACAGCAGCTACAATATAGCAGGCTTAATTTAACTGAAGTGTGCACATTTCAGTCATGGCGTTTATGGATGCATTTATAAACCAGTCCTAAATATTTTAGAGGGAAACCCAGATCTGCTATATTTATTTATTTATTCATTCATTCATTTAACTTGTAAATGGGCACACGTTAACTAAATCGTGTTCGCCTTCATACTGATTGTCTTGGCGGGGCTGTTATACATCAGACTGCAGATATTTATTTTGTTGAGGAAAAAGGACTGAAAAGGGATTTTACTTAATTTTACTCATGCATATTTTTATGTTGAGAAAAGATTTTATCATTATAATTGTTTTGAATGTTCTACCTCAGATTTGTGAAATGATCTACTGGCAAGTGTTTGTTTTAAAGAATAAAGAATAGTTTAAAACCACAATTTCTTCAACTTTCACTCAGGAGCAAAATTCTGCCTTTAAACTTGAAAGAAATAATGATTTGACATTTATCGTGATAATTATTGATATTGACTGATATGATTTTTTTTATTGTGATAACATTTTTGGCCATATCGCCCAGCCCTAATTAAGGGCCCTCGAAAATAATATGATATCGTTGATCAAAAACGCAAGAATGTTTCGGGTCCTGTGTGTGTCATTCCAGCAGAAGATCTACTTCACATTACTTGGCACTGCGCATGTTCTGTGAGCCGAGAGAGAGAGCGCACCAGTTACAGGGCTGGTCATTGTTGGCATCAGGTGGTAGCTAATTCACTAAGGCAAGACTTGAGTTGAAGGGCGGCTATGGATATAAGAAGCTTTTCCGAAAATAAAAAGGATCCTGAAGGCAAGGAGGAGCAAGCGAGGCTCAAGGTGGTGGAGCACGAGGACGAGTTATCTCCTGTAGCAGTAGCAGCAGATGAGTCAGGACGTGAGAGTGCCACTGCCTCATCCAACGTTACAAGCTCAGGTTGGTGAAGAAGAGGGCTCTTTAGCTAGCTAGTCTCGCTCAGTGGTTCTCAGATGTTTTTGTCACAAGGCACACCATTTATGAAAACAAGTATTTCCAAGGTACACATTTACATATGATTATAGCTATGTAAATCATCATCAATAAGACTAATTCCAAGGTACACCTGGTCAGCTCCCAAGGCACACCAGTGTGCGACGTCACACAATGTGAGAACCACTGGTCTAGCTAGCCTGCACTCACTGTGATATAGGAACATGGGCTAAGCATAGAAAGAAAGTGGGATGACCTTACTTTGCCTTTCTAGACTCCAATAGATAAGTCTTCAAGCCATAATTCGTTTCCCCTGTATGACTCATATGCATCTCTGCAACTGATTTGGCGATAGAAACACTCATTTTGTTTATTTTGATTTCATGTTGTGAAAGCCAGCCTACACACCTGACTGGAACCTTTTGGTAAAGCACAGTATCTCACATCTTGTATCCATTTTACTCTAGTGCATTTTGGGTCCTCTCAGACAGAGGCGCTGCTCTAAGGTAGCTTGCTGCTGGAAAACTGGCGCATTCTGCTTCACTCAGCACTGCCAGTGGTAGTGAGACTGTCTATGCCAGCTAATGATGCTGAATGTGGTGAGGTAGCCAGCTAGCTAGCCAGTTTGTTTCTAAGTATCAACATTAAACCAGCAGAGAGACATAAGGTAGACATTAGGTAGTTTTTTCCACACAGTGTGAGCGCTTGTAGCTAAGCTAGATATTTATGATTTAATTAAAATATTCCAAGAACAATAATCAGAAGTACAATTTCTGATTGACAATGTATATGTCTAGCTAGCTAGCTAATGTTACTGCTGGCTGGAGATTTTTTCAGATCAGTTTTTCTTTCCTTTTTTGTCCAAAATCTTAGTTCATCTTTTTTATTAATACTCATTAAAAAGTGCACCAGATCAATACATTTAGCTGTTCAAAATCATTTTTTTTCTTACAGGGGAACAATGCCCCCGGACCCCCCAATTTTGGGTTTGGACTCCGGACTAAGCCCCAAATGTATTGTAATCCTTGCAACACCTCTGCTATTATGGATACCATTATAGATTAAACTCAATCTGTATTTATGAGAAACAGCCGTATCTCCAATAACATAAAACTGGTCTTGGATCGAATTGATTACTCAGAATACATCTCTGATGCACATTTTATTCTTTTCCTGGATTTTCATAAGGCCTTAGATACAGTAGAACATACACCGATCAGCCATAACATTATGACCACCTGCCTAATATTGTGTAGGTCCCCCTTTTGCTGCCAAAACAACCCTGACCCGTCGAGGCATGGACTCCACTAGACCTCTGAAGGTGTGCTGTAGTATCTGGCACAAAGACGTTAGCAGCAGATCCTTTCAGTCCTGTAAGTTGCGAGTTGGGGCCTCTATGGATCGGACTTGTTTGGCCAGCACATCCCACAGATGCTCGAATGGATTGAGATCTGGGGAATTTGGAGGCCAAGTCAACACCTTGAACTCATGAGTCATCAGACCAGGCCACCTTCTTCCATTGCTCCGTGGTCCAGTTCTGATGCTCACGTGCCAATTGTAGGTGCTTTCGGCAGTGGACAGGGGTCAGCATGGGCTACGCAGCCCCATACGCAACAAACTGCGACGCACTGTGTGTTCTGACACCTTTCTATCAGAACCAGCATGAACTTTTTCAGCAATTTGAGCTACAGTAGCTTGTCTGTTGGATCGGACCACACGGGCCAGCCTTCGCTCCCCACGTGCATCAATGAGCCTTGGCCGCCCATGACCCTGTCGCCGGTTCACCGCTTTTCCTTCCTTGGACCACTTTTGATAGGTACTGACCACTGCAGACCAGGAACACCCAACAAGAGCTGCAGTTTTGGAGATGCTCTGACCCAGTCGTCTAGCCATCACAAAGTCGCTCAGATCCTTACGCTGCCCATTTTTCCTGCTTCTAACACATCAACTTTGAGGACAAAATGTTCACTTGCTGCCTAATATATCCCACCCCCAGGTGCCATGATATCGAGATTATCAGTGTTATTCACTTCACCTGTCAGTGCTCATAATGTTATGGCTGATCAGTGTATATGTATATGTATCTCACCAAAATCTTCAAGGCACACTCTGGCCTGCAGCCTGACAACTACTCTTTTCAGTAACTTTTGAGACATGAGTCTCTTTTGAGTCTCTGGGTTGCGACTGGAACTCAGACAGACTGTCCCCAACAACTGCATCGCCTGGGCCTCCAGTACTCTCACTGAGCTCAGCCTTACATCGACCATGCTGAACAACAACATGAAGACAGGAAGAGCCCCTGGCCTGCGCTGGTTGTGTGTGTGCCCTGCCTGTTGTTCTTTTCCTTGTGAACTCATTTACACTGACTGTGCAGACCCTGATTGCCATACCTGTCTACATGACATTATGCTCCAGGTCTCTGACCATCAACAGCAAGACTCTTCCTTTCTTATTGGACACTGGCGCCTCCCTCTCTGTCCTGCATCGCTCTGCCTCACACCTTCCACAGACACCATCCGCACTGTGGGTGCATCAGGCAATCCCATGATTTAGAAACTCACTGAGCCCCTTCTTGTTCTGTGGAACACTTTGCAGACCACACATTTTATTTATTCCTCCTCCTGCCCTGTAAACATTATGGGAAGGGACCTGTTGTCCAAAACTAATTACGAAGTTCGCTGCACTCCCCAGGGTTTTTCAATTCACTCCCTCATTTGTTTTTCCCCAATTTCCTGCTGCCCCAGCCCCAGACTGGCTCTCTCAAATCCACTCTTATTTGTGGGCCCAGAGTAAGACCAACACAGGCTGCTTACAAGGTGCAGTCCCTGTTGTCATTCACCCTAAATCCACTCACAGGCCTTGCAAGGCCCAATACCCCCTCAGCAAGGCCGCTGAAGATGGCATCACTCCAGTTTTTCCCCTTGCAGCACACCGATTTTGCCTGTCAGAGGCCCCTGCCATCTTTTCCCATGAAATGTCTTGCAAACCGGAGGCCTTTGTCCCTCCACAACGACCTTTTGTTGTGCTCCCACTCCCCCTCTGTGAGACTGATGCACTCAGCCTGCTCCTTTTGCTGGCTGAGAATGGCCACAAGCTCTCCTCCGCTTTAAGGCCCAACCGGTGCCTTGTTCATGACCTCACCCCTGAGGGTCGCTCCCTCTCCAGAGATAGAATTCAGGCCATCCAGAATATGCCAAAGCCTGTGACTAAACAGCAGATGATGTATGTTTTAGGTGTGGCCAGGTTCTGCCACCCATGGTTCATGGACTATGCTGCTCTGACGCAGCCCCTGCGTGATCTCACCTATCCAACCAAATTGTCTACCTCTGACCCCATCCAGTGGTGATCAGTCCTTCCTGGCTCTAAAACATGCCCTCATGGCCACACCACGATGAGGCAGGTCTTTCCTGCTCTGATCTTGTTGCCATGAGTGAGCCGCACGTGCATGTTCCTCACGCTGTACACTGCATCATACCTCCGGCACAGACCCAGCATCTCACACCAGCCACTCTCCTGCCCGCAGCCGATGCTGAAGCTCCACCCGTGTCCATTCGTCAAAAGACCCCCTGCCTAAACCTGAGGTTGAATTTTTCGTTGATGGCTCTCTTTGCTGTTATTTATACTAATCATTGTAATGTTTTAGGTTAATATTTTCATTTAAAGACCCTACTCCATTTGTGCGATCGTTTGCCTTTCGTTATTATACCACAGCGTTTAAAGAGCTATCAGTTAAAATAAGCGGTTTTGGCTCTTGTAGAGAGTTTGAAATGTCAGCGCTTCTACTGTTAACTGTATTATCGCCAGTCATTATAATGGAAGAAATACATTTTAAAAAACTGCTTGATTAATTAGAGATCAACAATCAATTCATTTAATCGATTAATCGGGTCTATTAATCAACTAATCGAGGCAGCCCTAATATATATATATAATTTCACACACACACACTCTCAGTCTCACTACTTTTCCAGTACATCACTATTTGAATATAGCCCGAGCGTGTTATACCCCTGTCCCGTGTGTGATAATCCTGGGGGTTGGAATTGGAGCCACAGTCAAGCAAATAGACAAGACATTCGATCGAGAGACCTGGCCAGCAAACCGCGCAGACACACAGCATTCACTGTCATCCGTACAGCAACACAGTCGAGAGGCCACAGGTTGCACCTTTATATTTTAGACTTCCTTTATTGGAACTGGAGAGGTTAATGAGCTTTTACACAATGACACACACAGCAGCAGGACCTCCCCACACACAGTAATGTAACTTGGTCATGATGCATAGGAATGGCGAACTGCCATGCTAAACTCTGAATAACATAACAATACAAAAATAATATTTCCCGCACCCATCGATCCATTAAATATCTAGGCAGCAAAGAGTCCTAATAAATAAAAAGAGAAAGTAAAATGAAAGTGGCGGCTGGATTTTCCTGATACAAACAGGCGTGTGTGTTGTGTGTCAATCAGTATACAGACACACAAGAACACACACAGTCACACATCTGTGGAACAGCAGTCCTCCTGGGGGAGAGGGGGAGAGAGAGAGAGTTTTACCTGTGTGCTCAGTACTCACAGTCAACTTTGTGTGTATGTTCAGGAGTCACCTGTTATCAGTGATACCAGTGTTCAGTTGTAACTCCATTCAGTGTTACCACTGTGTGCTCAGGGTTACCTGTGTGCTCAGTAGGCCTCAGTGGTCTGTGGGCCGCTGCTCTGGATCTGCCTCATGATGGACTGGACCACCTCTGAAGTCGTGCCCTGACCCCCGATGTCAGCCGTGTGCAGCTGGGGACACAGAGAGACGCTCACTATAGCACCTCAACACACTGCTGCTACTGACAGACAGACGGACAGACAGACGGACAGACAGACGCATGGACAGAGACACAGAGACTCAGAGTCATACCCGTGTCTCGTTCATGGTGGTGAGGATGGCATTCCGGATCAGACTGGCGTAGTCAAACAGCCTGGAGAGAGGGAGAGAGGGAGAGAGAGAGAGAGGTTAGAGTGTAGGGCTCAGCAATGTGCAGGACAGGCCAGTGATCAATACTGCAGGCGAATGGCCTCCTCTTGACTGGACACTTTCTCATGTTCTTAACCAAGGCCAGACAGAACAGGAGACACAGGAGAAGGGTGTGATGAAGTTTGGGCCACTTCATGGACGTCATGCAGTTACAAAGCAACCAAAGGGAGTCCTCTTGTATCTGAGAGTGTGTTCTTTAGAAAAACTTGAGACGTGTCTTGCCGACTGACCATCTCTGGAACGCTTCGTTATTATTGTTTTATTTCTTGGCAAAAAAAAATTATAATAACAAAGCGCTCCAGAGATGGTCAGCTGTCTGTCCGCTTCGTTGCAGCTGAATAAACTATTTTGGTATTATTTCAGTTAAATAGGGCTCTGAGTGTTCCTTGTCCATTTATTTATTGAGGGAGTAAAACAGTGGTAAGTTCTGCTCATCTCACGCACTTGAGGTGGTCCAGCATCATGCAGCTGGCCAGCAGCATGCCCGTGGGGTTGGCGATGTTCTTGTTAGCAATGCTTTTCCCTGTGTTTCTGGTGGCCTGAGAGGGAGGGGGAGAGAGAGAGGGTTACTGGGAGATAATTAATGTGGTCAGTGTCCAGCGCAGTCAGTGTCCAGCGTGGTCAGCGTCCTACTCACGGTCTCAAAGACGGCGTAGTTCCGGCCATAGTTTGCCCCGGGGACGAGCCCAGGCCCCCCTACCAGCCCGGCGCACACGTTGCTCACCACGTTGCCATACAGATTGGGCATCACCATGACATCAAACTGCTGCGGCTTCGAGACCAGCTGGAGGAGAGAGACAGGGGCGATCACAGACACGTGGACGGGGGAACACAGGTCAACAGACACAGACACAGGCGCAGGCGCAGGCGCGGGGAACAAATTGTACACTCTCCACTCACACTGTTCTACTTGTGATATCACTGACTAACACACCGATTGCCGGTTCTTGGCAGCGGAAAAAATGCTTTTCAAATGCAATGTTCTTATATTTAGGCTATAGCGCAAAACAATACATGATGTACACATACATTAGCATGGTATTACAAAATGTTTTATAGTAGGGTTTGGGCCTTCAAGCGCATATTCTGAAGATTCTCCATGTCCATTTCCAGTGGCTTGGTCTCGTTTCCGAGCTCCTCGAGTGCAGCTTGCCACTCATTCCTCGCACTGTCCAGATGGGACTTGCATCTCTGCCTCGCCACCAACGCACACTGCACAACTTCCTTTGTGATCTTTACATTGTCTACCGAGATCCTTACAATTCAACAATGATTCACTGCGACATTAAAGACTCCTCACACAAATGTTCAATTTCCATCTCCATATCGCTTGACCGTGAGAAAAGAGCAACAGCCCATTGCAAACTCTCCAAATATCTGCATACGCGGCATCGCTATCCTGCGATCATGTGAAGGCACATCGATCCGAACACTGGGAACAAAGTCTCTACATTCAGCGATGGTGTAACGACATTCGGTTGTTAATCTGTCTCCGCTTTAGAGCACCGACTCACCAATACTGCTAGATCGATGCTTTTCTGTCAAAACCGACACCACGCCTGCATTTTGTTCTTTGTATCCTCTTGCAGCCAATCTTCATATTCCTTCTTCTTAAGCCATGTCAAATTTTAATGACACCTTCCAGGCATTTTGAAACATTCAACAGCTTCTCCTAACTATAAGCAATTTCACACACTGCACTCACTCACAATATCACGCAGTTTGGTGTTCTACTAGCATCTAGTCTTGAGATCATGCAACGCTCTGACCAGCCAATAATAATAATAATAATAATTATAGCTTACGTGCCTTACAGTCTCATACCGACCCTAGAGATTGAGCAATTACAGTATTTTACTGAATACTCTGACAAATCAGAACGTGGGGGACATCACATTAAGATACTTCATACATTTATATTCAAGGACATTTGCACTTAATCACAAAATGTTTTTCAAGGTATTTCACTAATTACATTTCTGCGACACAAATCCAAGCACTTTTAGGACCTCGTGCGAACCCTGCACGGAGACCAGGACACGCAAACGCAGACAGACACTCAGACGCAGGCGCAGAGAGACGCGCAGACCCAGACACGCAGGCGCAGGCGCAGGCGCAGACGGGCGTACAGGGCTGTACCTGCATGGTGGTGTTGTCCACGATCATGCTGTCGAAGGCGATGTCAGGGTAGCCCGACGCCACCTCCCGGCAGCACTGCAGGAACAGCCCGTCCCCCAGCTTCCTGCACCGGGAGGAGGGGGGAGAGAGTTCTTATGAGAACACAGTGCTGGGACAGACACAGTGGGGGTTGGGGGGCAGACACAGAGACACTCACATGATGTTGGCCTTGTGCACGGCCGTGACCCTGCGGCGACCTTTCTCACGGGCCAATCGGAAGGCGTACTCCGCGATGCGCAGAGAGTTCATCTTGGTGATGATCTTTAGACTCTCCACCACCCCCGACACGCTCTGAGAGAGAGGGAGAGAGAGAGGGATGAAAGAGAGAGAGAGAAAAAACACCTTCAGTCTCATCTTAAATGCTCCTGCAGTTGAGGGGCTTTGCAATCAGAACATATTGGTCAGTCGAGGGCAGTGCAGGACAGTGGACTATCGATGGGAGCACCTGAGTGTCTTTAAGGTATGCAATGTTTAAAAGGATGAAAGCAACTAGCACCTGTACTCTCTCTCTCTCTCTCTCTCTCTCTCTGTCTCCTCACCTCGTGCTCCAGGTTGCTGTACTCCCCCTCCGTGTTCTCTCTGATGATCATGATGTCAATGTTGCGATGTCGCGTCTGGACCCCCGGCAGACTCTGGCAGTGGATCACATTGGCATACAGGTCCAGACTGGTACTGCAGGGGCACAGCGAGACACGCACACAGTGAGCCAGACACAGAAACAGACAGAGACAGACAGACAGCAAGGGGATGGAAACAGAACAAGGTACAGAGAGTAGGAGACACAGATGGACAGACACACAGAATAAGACAGTGAGAAAGACAGAAGGACGGACTCACCGCAGCAGGTTGTTCCTGGACTTGTGGGAGGGGGGCATGGTGTGGTTGGTCTCGATGTTGCCTGTGGACGGACAGACAGACAGGTCAGCCACAACTTACAGAACAACAAACGTAATGATTTGTCAGCTGTGTGTGTGTGACTGTGTGTGTGTGTGTGTGTGTGTGTGTGACTGTGTGTGTGTGTGTGTGTGTGTGACTGTGTGTGTGTGTGTGTGTGTGTGTGTGACTGTGTGACTGTGTGTGTGTGTGTGTGTGGTGGTGATGGGGGGGGGGGCTGACCCCTGTGTGACCCCCGACCTTTGAGTGCAACCCAGTTGCGGCGGATGGCGGTGATGGCGTTGTTGATGTCATCCTCCTCCGTCATGGCGGAGTTCACGTTCACCACCTCGAAATCCACCGGCACGCAGCAGAACCTGCGACACGCACATGGCTGTCACACGGGGGTGAACACACAACACACAGAACATGGCTGTGACACGAACATGGCTGTGACACGCACATGGGCTCCCACACACACGTGCACACACACACACACACACACACAGAGGAACTCGCATACAGCACTCGGCTCGCATAACACAGCCGAGACACACATGCAGGCAAGATGACTGCCACACACACACACGACTACAGGTACCTGAACAGCTCCCGGACGTGGCTCAGCAGCTCGGGCCCGATGCCGTCGCCTGGGATCAGCGTCACCGTGTGCCGCCCGCCGTACTTCGCTGGGGGGGGCTTGGGGGGGAGGGATTAGAGACACAGAGGCAAGATGTGAGAAGAGGCAGGGAGTGGGTCCGAGTTTGTGTGTGTGAGTGTGTTAGAGTGTGACAGCGGTTTGAGTGTGTGTTAGTGTGTGTGTTCATTAGTGAGAGAGTGTGTGTCATTGTGAGGGAGTGTCTTCATGAGTGTAAGGAGAGTGTGTGTTGGTGTGAGAGTTTGTTCATTAGTGTCAGAGAGTGTATTAGTGTGAGAGTTTGTTCATTAGTGTGAGAGAGTGTGTTAGTGTGAGAGTTTGTTCATTAGTGTGAGAGAGTGTGTTAGTGTGAGAGTTTGTTCGTAATTGTGTGAGGCAGTGAGTGTGTGTTGGTGTGAGAGTTTGTTCGTTAGTGTGAGGCAGTGAGTGTGTGTTGGTGTGAGAGTTTGTTCGTTAGTGTGAGGCAGTGAGTGTGTGTTGGTGTGCTTCTCACAAGAGGCGCTCATACTCACAATGATCTAGTTCAGGTTGTCAGAGTTGGGAGTGATGGAGGGGACAAGAGAATAGAAGAGAACAGAGAAGGTTATTCCAAACGAGGGGAGGGGTGTCCGTCCCTGAGAGACAGCCTGGGGACCCTCTGGAGAGACCGCAACACCCTTATTTAACAACAATGATAACAACACCGTGGAACAGCAGCACACGTCACACAGCTTCAGGGGGACGATCTGTGATCCATTTGCAGTAACCCTCTCCAGCTGCGGGGGTCTCGTTCAGGTTCAATGATTTAGACAAAGACACCGCAGAATCACACAAAGCAATGACTGCATGGCACACGGCTCGGACCTGTGCTGGGGACCCTGTGGGGGGGTGCAGATACTCACTGTGTAGGTCGATTTGTCCCGGGTACTGGACACTGCAGCGGCCCCTCCGAACACCTGCCAAGACACAGTCCACACACAGATTAACATCCCTGCGCTCGCTCACTCACTCACACACAGATCACCACCCCTGCACTCTCACTCATACACACATCAACCCCCCGTGCTCTCCATCTCTCCGATTGCTCGCTTTACTGACACGACAAGGTTACCACCTGTGAAAACGAGTGTAAAACAACATAGTGGAGCTGAAGGAGACAAATGTAAATGTGCAGTAACAGAGATAGACACACTGACTGTCAATCAGTGAGACACACAGGTGGACAAACTGTCAATCAGTGAGACACACAGGTGGACAAACTGACTGTCAATCAGTGAGACACAGACACACAGGTGGACACACTGTCAATCAGTGAGACACACAGGTGGACAAACTGACTGTCAATCAGTGAGACACACAGGTGGACACACTGTCAATCAGTGAGACACGGACACACAGACACTGTTACTGCACTCCGGCCAATTGAAGGCGATTCATAACATCTGAAGCGCATGACCGCAGCCCGCTGACTGACGGGTCTGACCTTGACTCCCTCTCCGCTCCGCCGAGTGCTTTTGACGGCCGCCACGCCATGACCGACTCCCCGTCCCGTAATAAAACCTCCTACCTTTACCGGGCCGAGCCGAGCGGAAAGCGCCGGCCGAAGCAGCCTGGACGCGGCCAGTACCGAGAAGGAGGGCGCCATGTTGACAGACCGAGTGTATGCGGGATGGAGCGCAGATCTGATGTCTATGGCACGGAGGTACACGGTTTTGCAGCCGCCGCGATATCTGTGTCACAGGAATCGGTGACAAAAGGAAAAAGAAAAAACACTGGAGAAGTGTCTGGCGCCCCCTGGCGGCCCGGAGACCTAACGCTGGATAGAGTACAGTCAAAGACCCTCTAAATACAATGTGTTTATACAACACTACACCTTACTGTGTTTATACCACAGTTCACTACACTTTACTGTGTTTTTTCCACAATACACCACACCACACTGAGTAATTATAACTTTAACTTTAATTTCTCACCTACGGAGATGGCATGAAACCTGGGTGTCATCTGTGATCATAATCTGTCATTTAGCTTAGAAACATTGCTAGACTGAGACAACTCCTCTCGTTACACTGAGAAATTGATACACGCATTTGTTACATCTAGATTGGATTACTGTAATGCCAATCTGCCAGGCAGCACAAACAGCTATTTCTGCACTTCAGTCCAAAATGCTGCTGCAAGAATCCTAACAAAAACATAAAAACATGAACACATCACTCCAGTATTGGCTTCTCTTCACTGGCTGCCCGTGCACTACAGGATACAATTTAAAGTGCTCTTACTAACATTTAAAGTACTTAAGGGACTGGCACCTCCCTACTAAAAGATCTCCTTATGGAATACACTCCAGGTCACCCATTGAGATCCCAGGAAGCCGGTTACTTAGTGCTCCCTAAAATACACAAGAAAAGTGCAGGTGGTCGAGCATTCAGTTACAGGGCCTGAAACTGTGGAACGATCTTCCAGCCAACGTAAGAGATGCCCCCTCTGTCTTTAAATCCCGGCTGCAGACACTTCTGTTCAGTCTCTGTTTTTCTAGCCCATAGTGCCGCTTGTGTGCCATGGACATGTGATGCACAGCCGTTTTGGAGATGTCCTGCACTGCATGACCAGTATCTGAGCACAACTGTCTTCTTGTCTTCCAGCAACAACCCCCTCTGAGGGGCCGACGAGCCACAACCCTCCTCAGAGGCCACCCACCACAGAGCGCTAACACAGCACCCACACCCCAAGGTCTGACGAGCCATCGCCACCCAAGGGCTGTTGATGGTCCAACCCCCCCACTCCGATGGCCGGTGAGAGACCCCCTCCAGAGGGAAGAGCAAAGCCAGCAGCACCGATCAAGAGCTTTCTGATCTCCTTGCTGCTGTAACTACACTGCCCAGAGGGGAGGCAGCCATTAGGCCTGGGCCCTAAGCCGTGGACCCCCAGAGATTCATCTTCTCCTGTAACAATCTGCCATCCATAGGGGTTTGTGTTTTTCTCTCCTTCGTGCCTAATGGCTTATTTTATGTTGGTTTACTTTATTTTAGCTAATTTAAACTGCTGAATGTTTATTGATTTATTTTATTTTTCATTTCACTCTGTAAAGTGCTCTGTGGCTGCCCTGCGAATGGCTCTATACAAATAAAAATTGATTTATTTATTTACTGTGTTTTACCGCAGTACACTAGAGTACACTTTACTATCAAATGGGACCATTGTGACGCACAGGACAAAATGTGTCGTAGCCTCATCTTTGTCTCACACAATGAACCCGCTAATGAATGAATCAAATAACCCCCTCTGCCTGGTCTCCGTCACTGCTCGGGACTTTCCGGCGCGGATTGCCGTGCGCTGCGCCCATTGGTCCGCCGCTCGGAGGAGGCGGGTCCGGGCCGCCCGTGTGCCGGAGGCCGCTCTCACCTGCGCAGGTGCGGCCGCGGTGTGTGTGCGTGAGCCGGTGCGGCAGTGCGGGTTACCCTTCACGGTGTTGAGCCTCCTGCTGCACACTGACTGCGGGCGCCGCTGGGGCTGAGGTACCGGTCTCCTGCAGAGCGGGGCGATGGGGCTGCTTTCATTCCGCTCCACGCAACAGTGCGGGACCGCAGCCGACTGACACGTAGCAGACGAGGCCGAAGCCGAGAGACGGAGGCACGGTGAGAGAGAGACAGAGCAGCGGCACCGTTCACTGCTGTGTGTGTGTGTGTGTGTGTGTGTGTGTGTGTGTGTGTCTTTCCCACTTCACTGCTGTGTGTGTGTCTTTCCCACTTCACTGCTGTGTGTGTGTCTTTCCCACTTCACTGCTGTGTGTGTGTCTTTCCCACTTCACTGCTGTGTGTGTGTCTTTCCCACTTCACTGCTGTGTGTGTGTCTTTCCCACTTCACTGCTGTGTGTGTGTCTTTCCCACTTCACTGCTGTGTGTGTGTCTTTCCCACTTCACTGCTGTGTGTGTGTCTTTCCCACTTCACTGCTGTGTGTGTGTCTTTCCCACTTCACTGCTGTGTGTGTGTCTTTCCCACTTCACTGCTGTGTGTGTGTCTTTCCCACTTCACTGCTGTGTGTGTGTCTTTCCCACTTCACTGCTGTGTGTGTGTCTTTCCCACTTCACTGCTGTGTGTGTGTCTTTCCCACTTCACTGCTGTGTGTGTGTCTTTCCCACTTCACTGCTGTGTGTGTGTCTTTCCCACTTCACTGCTGTGTGTGTGTCTTTCCCACTTCACTGCTGTGTGTGTGTGTGTGTGTGTGTGTGTGTGTCTTTCCCACTTCACTGCTGTGTGTGTGTGTGTGTGTCTTTCCCACTTCACTGCTGTGTGTGTGTGTGTGTCTTTCCCACTTCACTGCTGTGTATGTGTGTGTGTGTGTCTTTCCCACTTCACTGCTGTGTATGTGTGTGTGTGTGTCTTTCCCACTTCACTGCTGTGTATGTGTGTGTGTGTGTCTTTCCCACTTCACTGCTGTGTATGTGTGTGTGTGTGTCTTTCCCACTTCACTGCTGTGTGTGTGTGTGTGTGTCTTTCCCACTTCACTGCTGTGTGTGTGTGTGTGTGTGTCTTTCCCACTTCACTGCTGTGTGTGTGTGTGTGTGTGTCTTTCCCACTTCACTGCTGTGTGTGTGTGTGTGTGTGTCTTTCCCACTTCACTGCTGTGTGTGTGTGTGTGTGTGTCTTTCCCACTTCACTGCTGTGTGTGTGTGTGTGTGTGTCTTTCCCACTTCACTGCTGTGTGTGTGTGTGTGTGTGTGTGTCTTTCCCACTTCACTGCTGTGTGTGTGTGTGTGTGTGTGTGTCTTTCCCACTTCACTGCTGTGTGTGTGTGTGTGTGTGTGTGTGTGTCTTTCCCACTTCACTGCTGTCTGTGTGTGTGTGTGTGTGTGTGTCTTTCCCACTTCACTGCTGTCTGTGTGTGTGTGTGTGTCTTTCCCACTTCACTGCTGTCTGTGTGTGTGTGTGTGTCTTTCCCACTTCACTGCTGTGTGTGTGTGTGTGTGTCTTTCCCACTTCACTGCTGTGTGTGTGTGTGTGTGTCTTTCCCACTTCACTGCTGTGTGTGTGTGTGTGTGTGTCTTTCCCACTTCACTGCTGTGTGTGTGTGTGTGTGTCTTTCCCACTTCACTGCTGTGTGTGTGTGTGTGTGTGTGTGTGTGTGTCTTTCCCACTTCACTGCTGTGTGTGTGTGTGTGTGTCTTTCCCACTTCACTGCTGTGTGTGTGTGTGTGTGTCTTTCCCACTTCACTGCTGTGTGTGTGTGTGTGTGTCTTTCCCACTTCACTGCTGTGTGTGTGTGTGTGTGTCTTTCCCACTTCACTGCTGTGTGTGTGTGTGTGTCTTTCCCACTTCACTGCTGTGTGTGTGTGTGTGTGTGTGTCTTTCCCACTTCACTGCTGTGTGTGTGTGTGTGTGTGTGTCTTTCCCACTTCACTGCTGTGTGTGTGTGTGTGTCTTTCCCACTTCACTGCTGTGTGTGTGTGTGTGTCTTTCCCACTTCACTGCTGTGTGTGTGTGTGTGTCTTTCCCACTTCACTGCTGTGTGTGTGTGTGTGTGTGTGTCTTTCCCACTTCACTGCTGTGTGTGTGTGTGTGTGTGTCTTTCCCACTTCACTGCTGTGTGTGTGTGTGTGTCTTTCCCACTTCACTGCTGTGTGTGTGTGTGTGTGTCTTTCCCACTTCACTGCTGTGTGTGTGTGTGTGTGTGTCTTTCCCACTTCACTGCTGTGTGTGTGTGTGTGTGTCTTTCCCACTTCACTGCTGTGTGTGTGTGTGTGTGTCTTTCCCACTTCACTGCTGTGTGTGTGTGTGTGTGTGTCTTTCCCACTTCACTGCTGTGTGTGTGTGTGTGTGTGTGTGTCTTTCCCACTTCACTGCTGTGTGTGTGTGTGTGTGTGTGTGTCTTTCCCACTTCACTGCTGTGTGTGTGTGTGTGTGTGTGTGTCTTTCCCACTTCACTGCTGTGTGTGTGTGTGTGTGTGTGTGTCTTTCCCACTTCACTGCTGTGTGTGTGTGTGTGTGTCTTTCCCACTTCACTGCTGTGTGTGTGTGTGTGTCTTTCCCACTTCACTGCTGTGTGTGTGTGTGTGTCTTTCCCACTTCACTGCTGTGTGTGTGTGTGTGTCTTTCCCACTTCACTGCTGTGTGTGTCTTTCCCACTTCACTGCTGTGTGTGTCTTTCCCACTTCACTGCTGTGTGTGTGTCTTTCCCACTTCACTGCTGTGTGTGTGTCTTTCCCACTTCACTGCTGTGTGTGTGTCTTTCCCACTTCACTGCTGTGTGTGTGTCTTTCCCACTTCACTGCTGTGTGTGTGTGTCTTTCCCACTTCACTGCTGTGTGTGTGTGTGTGTCTTTCCCACTTCACTGCTGTGTGTGTGTGTGTGTCTTTCCCACTTCACTGCTGTGTGTGTGTGTGTGTCTTTCCCACTTCACTGCTGTGTGTGTGTGTGTGTCTTTCCCACTTCACTGCTGTGTGTGTGTGTGTGTCTTTCCCACTTCACTGCTGTGTGTGTGTGTGTGTCTTTCCCACTTCACTGCTGTGTGTGTGTCTTTCCCACTTCACTGCTGTGTGTGTGTCTTTCCCACTTCACTGCTGTGTGTGTGTGTGTGTCTTTCCCACTTCACTGCTGTGTGTGTGTGTGTGTCTTTCCCACTTCACTGCTGTGTGTGTGTGTGTGTCTTTCCCACTTCACTGCTGTGTGTGTGTGTGTGTGTCTTTCCCACTTCACTGCTGTGTGTGTGTGTGTGTCTTTCCCACTTCACTGCTGTGTGTGTGTGTGTGTCTTTCCCACTTCACTGCTGTGTGTGTGTGTGTGTCTTTCCCACTTCACTGCTGTGTGTGTGTGTGTGTCTTTCCCACTTCACTGCTGTGTGTGTGTCTTTCCCACTTCACTGCTGTGTGTGTGTGTGTGTCTTTCCCACTTCACTGCTGTGTGTGTGTGTGTGTCTTTCCCACTTCACTGCTGTGTGTGTGTGTGTGTCTTTCCCACTTCACTGCTGTGTGTGTGTGTGTGTCTTTCCCACTTCACTGCTGTGTGTGTGTGTGTGTCTTTCCCACTTCACTGCTGTGTGTGTGTCTTTCCCACTTCACTGCTGTGTGTGTGTGTGTCTTTCCCACTTCACTGCTGTGTGTGTGTGTGTGTCTTTCCCACTTCACTGCTGTGTGTGTGTCTTTCCCACTTCACTGCTGTGTGTGTGTCTTTCCCACTTCACTGCTGTGTGTGTGTCTTTCCCACTTCACTGCTGTGTGTGTGTCTTTCCCACTTCACTGCTGTGTGTGTGTGTGTGTCTTTCCCACTTCACTGCTGTGTGTGTGTGTGTGTCTTTCCCACTTCACTGCTGTGTGTGTGTGTGTGTCTTTCCCACTTCACTGCTGTGTGTGTGTGTGTGTCTTTCCCACTTCACTGCTGTGTGTGTGTGTGTGTCTTTCCCACTTCACTGCTGTGTGTGTGTGTGTGTCTTTCCCACTTCACTGCTGTGTGTGTGTGTGTGTCTTTCCCACTTCACTGCTGTGTGTGTGTGTGTGTCTTTCCCACTTCACTGCTGTGTGTGTGTCTTTCCCACTTCACTGCTGTGTGTGTGTCTTTCCCACTTCACTGCTGTGTGTGTGTGTGTGTCTTTCCCACTTCACTGCTGTGTGTGTGTGTGTGTCTTTCCCACTTCACTGCTGTGTGTGTGTGTGTGTGTCTTTCCCACTTCACTGCTGTGTGTGTGTCTTTCCCACTTCACTGCTGTGTGTGTGTCTTTCCCACTTCACTGCTGTGTGTGTGTGTCTTTCCCACTTCACTGCTGTCTGTGTGTGTCTTTCCCACTTCACTGCTGTCTGTGTGTGTCTTTCCCACTTCACTGCTGTCTGTGTGTGTGTGTGTGTCTTTCCCACTTCACTGCTGTCTGTGTGTGTGTGTCTTTCCCACTTCACTGCTGTCTGTGTGTGTGTGTCTTTCCCACTTCACTGCTGTCTGTGTGTGTGTGTCTTTCCCACTTCACTGCTGTCTGTGTGTGTGTGTCTTTCCCACTTCACTGCTGTCTGTGTGTGTGTGTCTTTCCCACTTCACTGCTGTCTGTGTGTGTGTGTCTTTCCCACTTCACTGCTGTCTGTGTGTGTGTGTCTTTCCCACTTCACTGCTGTGTGTGTGTGTGTGTCTTTCCCACTTCACTGCTGTCTGTGTGTGTGTGTCTTTCCCACTTCACTGCTGTCTGTGTGTGTGTGTCTTTCCCACTTCACTGCTGTCTGTGTGTGTCTTTCCCACTTCACTGCTGTCTGTGTGTGTCTTTCCCACTTCACTGCTGTCTGTGTGTGTGTGTGTGTCTTTCCCACTTCACTGCTGTCTGTGTGTGTGTGTCTTTCCCACTTCACTGCTGTCTGTGTGTGTGTGTCTTTCCCACTTCACTGCTGTCTGTGTGTGTGTGTCTTTCCCACTTCACTGCTGTGTGTGTGTGTGTGTCTTTCCCACTTCACTGCTGTGTGTGTGTCTTTCCCACTTCACTGCTGTGTGTGTGTCTTTCCCACTTCACTGCTGTGTGTGTGTGTGTGTGTCTTTCCCACTTCACTGCTGTGTGTGTGTGTGTGTCTTTCCCACTTCACTGCTGTGTGTGTGTGTGTGTCTTTCCCACTTCACTGCTGTGTGTGTGTGTGTGTGTCTTTCCCACTTCACTGCTGTGTGTGTGTGTGTGTCTTTCCCACTTCACTGCTGTGTGTGTGTGTGTGTCTTTCCCACTTCACTGCTGTGTGTGTGTGTGTGTCTTTCCCACTTCACTGCTGTGTGTGTGTGTGTGTCTTTCCCACTTCACTGCTGTGTGTGTGTGTGTGTCTTTCCCACTTCACTGCTGTGTGTGTGTGTGTGTCTTTCCCACTTCACTGCTGTGTGTGTGTCTTTCCCACTTCACTGCTGTGTGTGTGTCTTTCCCACTTCACTGCTGTGTGTGTGTTCTTTCCCACTTCACTGCTGTCTGTGTGTGTCTTTCCCACTTCACTGCTGTCTGTGTGTGTCTTTCCCACTTCACTGCTGTCTGTGTGTGTCTTTCCCACTTCACTGCTGTCTGTGTGTGTGTGTGTGTCTTTCCCACTTCACTGCTGTCTGTGTGTGTGTGTCTTTCCCACTTCACTGCTGTCTGTGTGTGTGTGTCTTTCCCACTTCACTGCTGTCTGTGTGTGTGTGTCTTTCCCACTTCACTGCTGTCTGTGTGTGTGTGTCTTTCCCACTTCACTGCTGTCTGTGTGTGTGTGTCTTTCCCACTTCACTGCTGTCTGTGTGTGTGTGTCTTTCCCACTTCACTGCTGTGTGTGTGTGTGTGTCTTTCCCACTTCACTGCTGTCTGTGTGTGTGTGTCTTTCCCACTTCACTGCTGTCTGTGTGTGTGTGTCTTTCCCACTTCACTGCTGTCTGTGTGTGTGTGTCTTTCCCACTTCACTGCTGTCTGTGTGTGTGTGTCTTTCCCACTTCACTGCTGTCTGTGTCTGTGTGTCTTTCCCACTTCACTGCTGTCTGTGTCTGTGTGTGTGTGTGTGTGTGTGTGTTTCCCACTTCACTGCGTGTGTGTCTTTCCCACTTCACTGCTGTCTGTGTGTGTGTGTCTTTCCCACTTCACTGCTGTCTGTGTGTGTGTGTCTTTCCCACTTCACTGCTGTCTGTGTCTGTGTGTCTTTCCCACTTCACTGCTGTCTGTGTCTGTGTGTGTGTGTGTGTGTGTGTGTTTCCCACTTCACTGCTGTGTGTGTGTGTGTGTCTTTCCCACTTCACTGCTGTGTGTGTGTGTGTCTTTCCCACTTCACTGCTGTGTGTGTGTGTGTCTTTCCCACTTCACTGCTGTGTGTGTGTGTGTCTTTCCCACTTCACTGCTGTGTGTGTGTGTGTCTTTCCCACTTCACTGCTGTGTGTGTGTGTGTCTTTCCCACTTCACTGCTGTGTGTGTGTCTTTCCCACTTCACTGCTGTGTGTGTGTCTTTCCCACTTCACTGCTGTGTGTGTGTCTTTCCCACTTCACTGCTGTGTGTGTGTGTGTGTCTTTCCCACTTCACTGCTGTGTGTGTGTGTGTGTCTTTCCCACTTCACTGCTGTGTGTGTGTGTGTGTGTGTCTTTCCCACTTCACTGCTGTGTGTGTGTGTCTTTCCCACTTCACTGCTGTGTGTGTGTGTCTTTCCCACTTCACTGCTGTGTGTGTGTGTCTTTCCCACTTCACTGCTGTGTGTGTGTGTGTCTTTCCCACTTCACTGCTGTGTGTGTGTGTGTCTTTCCCACTTCACTGCTGTGTGTGTGTCTTTCCCACTTCACTGCTGTGTGTGTGTGTGTGTGTGTGTGTCTTTCCCACTTCACTGCTGTGTGTGTGTGTGTCTTTCCCACTTCACTGCTGTGTGTGTGTGTGTGTGTGTCTTTCCCACTTCACTGCTGTGTGTGTGTGTGTGTCTCTTTCCCACTTCACTGCTGTGTGTGTGTGTCTTTCCCACTTCACTGCTGTGTGTGTGTCTTTCCCACTTCACTGCTGTGTGTGTGTCTTAACCCACTTCACTGCTGTGTGTTGTGTGTGTTCTTTCCCACTTCACTGCTGTGTGTGTGTGTGTGTGTCTTTCCCACTTCACTGCTGTGTGTGTGTTTTGTCTCTTTCCCACTTCACTGCTGTGTGTGTGTGTGTGTGGTCTTTCCCACTTCACTGCTGTGTGTGTGTGTGTGTGTGTCTTTCCCACTTCACTGCTGTGTGTGTGTGTGTGTGTGTCTTTCCCACTTCACTGCTGTGTGTGTGTGTGTGTGTTTTACTTCACTGCTGTGTGTGTGTGTGTGTGTGCTTTCCCACTTCACTGCTGTGTGTTGTGTGTGTGTCTTTCCCACTTCACTGCTGTGTGTGTGTGTGTGTGTGTGTCTTTCCCACTTCACTGCTGTGTGTGTGTGTGTGTGTCTTTCCCACTTCACTGCTGTGTGTGTGTGTGTGTGTGTCTTTCCACTTCACTGCTGTGTGTGTGTGTGTGTGTGTGTGTCTTTCCCACTTCACTGCTGTGTGTGTGGTGTGTGTGTGTCTTTCCCACTTCACTGCTGTGTGTGTGTGTGTGTGTGTCTTTCCCACTTCACTGCTGTGTGTGTGTGTGTGTGTGTTGTCTTTCCCACTTCACTGCTGTGTGTGTGTGTGTGTGTGTGTCGTACTCACTTGTGTGTGTTTCCCACTTCACTGCTGTGTGGTGTGGTCTTTCCACTTCACTGCTGTGTGTGTGTGTTGTTGTGTCTTCCCACTTCACTGCTGTGTGTGTGTGTGTTATGTGTTTCCACTTCAACTGCTGTGTGTGTGTGTGTGTGTGTGTGTGTCTTTCCCACTTCACTGCTGTGTGTGTGTGTGTGTGTGTCTCACTTCACTGCTGTGTGTGTTGTGTGTGTGTCTTTCCCACTTCACTTCAGCGCTGTGTTGTGTGCGTCTCCCCCGCAACACGGCCCGTCGGGCCTGTCGGGTCGTCTCGGGAGGCTGTCAGGGCAGAGACTCGCTCGCTGTGCAAACGCTGCAGCTTTACCGGCGTGTCCGCGGCGACCTTCCTCCCCGGAGCAGCGACCTGCTCGCCCGGTGCCTCCCTCGTCACCCGTGTTTGTCCTGTAAACTGTCCGCCCGGCCGCGCCGCAGTGGGAGAGACGGGGGTGTAGTCAGACTGCAGCCTTCACTGCATACACTGAGGCTGCGCTGTAGCGCCGGGCTGGAGGCTGTCGGAGCGGCCAGGTAAATAACTCGCTTCTGCCGTTAGACGCGACAGGGATGCACGACGCTGGCGGGACTGACGCCGCAGTCGTGCGGGACTGGAGCCCCAGCGCCGCGTACGGTGGCGGAAGGCGCGGCGGCGCTGTGTTTGCGGTGAAACGTGTCGCCTGCTCTCGCTTCCGGCGCCACAAAGTGTCATTTTCTCCACAGCGCGGACTGACGATGTGTCGATTAAATTCGGCCATTTTGTGACGTTTGTCGATTTGTATTTGTTGTCCGCCCAGTCTTTGCGTGTGTCGACGAGACAAGCCTCCCCGCGTTTGGCGTGTATGCGCCGGCCGAGCTCGGCAGGCAAACCCGTGGACCCGTTATGCGAAAGGCCGTCTTATTCCAATGGGGAAAAACATTGAATGCATTAAAAAGCAATCATATATGTAATCGTTTTAAATGTGTTTATTTATATATATATATATATATATATATATATATATATATATATATATATATATATATATATAATTAGAAAAAACAGTAGTTTAATTCGAAATGTGGTGTGTTAGTACGATTCAATTTCTATGTCGGTGTGGCAATAGTGAAGGGCAGGAAGACTGATTGGGCAAAATGCCTCAAACGAAAGTGTAAGTGGGAATATGCGGCCCTGTCTGCGTGGAGGAAGGAGCACGATCCCGTTAATTGTAACAGGTTTAATGCATGGCCAGTGCTGTCTCCCCGTGGTATTCATACAGATGCCTTTATGGCCACTGTTATTCTGCTTCACTCTCGACCTCTGGCCCTTGTTGGTGTTGCCCTGTTACAGACCTCCACCACTCTGAGTGTAAACCAGTGAAGAGAGCTCAAGAAGGGGGGGGGGACTGTGGACCTTTGCTGTGTTGTGAGTCTGGTTTTCTGGTGGTGGGGGGGTACTGACTGTTTTAGCCATTTTGAATGTGTATTTAATTTAATCTTCATGTCTGTTATCCAGGGACAGTGGGCACTGGGTAACCTGCACTCCTCTCTTCCTGCCCCTCCAGCACCCTCTGCCTGGGTGAGACGCGCTGTGCTGAGAGCATGAGGCTGGCCGGTGGGTACTGGACCCTTAAAATACAGTGTTGGGGGGAGGGATTACAATAGCACTGTGCAGGGGAGTTATAGAGGTCTGTTGTGGACTGAGCATTGGAGTACAGGTGTGCTGAGAGTGTATTAACCCTTCTCCCTCTCTCACCCACCCCCCACTCCCCCCCCCCCCACCAGGCCCGTTGCGTGTCCTGGCTGTGATTTTGACAGTGGGGGCCACCTGGATCCTCGCCAGTGCCATACTGGGAACGGACGGGGGCATTGTACTGGTGCGGCAGCTACTGAGCGGTGAGGGACTTGACCTGTCCTCTCTCTGTAATGCATATAATGAACACAGCAATTAAAAGTAGATCAATTAAACACACACTAGGAAACATTAGTTGTGTGTTTTGTTTGACTGGATGCCAATGCAAAGCCGTCTGTAAGAACAAAGAATATTGGTTTAAGAAGGGCTTTCACATGAGGTGAATGTTTCGCAATTCACCAGTGCGTGTGTAGTTTTCATGTGTTCGTCCCTGAATAAAACAGTGTTTACAGTTCAGTTGCATGTGCTGATGTGAGCCGGTTATTTAGATGGAGTAGAAGTCAGAGAGAACTGTCTCTCTCTCTCTCCACCTCTCCCTCTCATGGAGAATTGCAGTGTTGGCTTTGACTTGGGGTTCATTCTGAAGCTCACAGGCATTCATCTCTCTCCTTCTCCCTCTCCCCCCCCCCCCCCCCCCCCAGCTCCCAATGATCAGCCCACTCCAGGTAAGTAGTACAGGTGAGCTGTGTGGCAAGACTGGGGGTGTGTGTGTGTGTGTGTGGCGGGCTGTGTGTGCACGTGCATTTCATTGATACAAAACCATATTATTGGTAAATTGCGTATGACTCTTGTTCCCATCTCTCCCCCTGCAGAGCCGCGGCCGCGCAGGTACAAGTGTGGGCTGCCCTCCCCCTGCCCTGAGAAGCACTTCGCCTTTCGCATCGTCAGTGGAGCCGCCAATGTTATCGGGCCCAAGATCTGCCTGGAGGACCACATGTGGGTCTGACTGTGTGTGTGTATGTCATGGACAGCATGTGGGTCTGTGTGCACCTCAGTTTAACCTGCCCCCTCTCTGTCCCCTCAGCCTGGTCAGCAGTGTGAAGAACAACGTGGGTCGAGGGTTGAACATCGCTCTGGTCAATGGTAAACTCCAAACAACTGTCCCATATCCATCGATTGAGCCATGCAGATTATACACGCCTTCTCCTAACACTGTAGTCCAGCTGGGTGCTGTGAGCTTCAAACATGTGCCACGGACTCCTGTGTGAAGATTGTATTCTACAAAAAGCCCCGTGACTGTCGGAGGGTCTGGTTTGTGTTGTGTGTGTTGTGCACAGGGTCAGAGGGTAGGCCAGTACAGTGATTCGCACTGGCTTCGAATGCTGCAATTTGCCAGCATGTGTCGTTCACACAGACAACTGAACGCTGGCATGGAAACAAGACGCTACAGAAGCCTGTGGGTTCGGGAGACATGGGCCGGTACTCTGGACGTGTTTGTAAAAGTTTGATAATTTCCCCATTTTGCCAGTTTCCTTACACTGTGTTTACTGGGCTCTTGGTTCTGACCAGGGCAGCGGTTCGGTTCGGACTCGCTATCCAATAACAAATAGTCGGGAAGGAAAAGCAAACGATATGTCACTGACCAGGTCATCAGTAGTGTGGTTGTGTGTTTTTGCGGTACAGTCACTGGACCCAGCGCTCACAGATCTGAACCAGTGAAGCCAGTATGAGACTCGGCTCTCGTTTCTGGTCGCGTAACGAGAGGCGTTGTGGTGGGTCTTGACGCACTGCAGCAAAGTTACATCAACTAAATACATGACAAAAAATCAAGACATTGTGCGTGTATCTATCTATACCCACAGTCTGAGATTGATCGATTGCTGAAAACAACTCATTTTATAAAGTTTGACATTACTGCCTTAAAATCTGATTAAATAACTTGAAACAAACCACTGTATAGAGATTATATTTTGCAAATAGTTACATCACATCCGTCACCAACCTGTGGTTCATCAGTAACACTCAGAAGTGCTGCGACTGCTTTATTCTCAACCTCCGCCATTTCAATGGACCTGGTCCGTTTCTCGTTACGGTCACAAGTTCTTGTCCAAAGGTGGCTGAACCTGGTTGTGTTGTGGTCAAAACACGCCCCTATTCTGACTGCTTACGTCAGTTAGCTGACGCACTGTGTTTTGACAACGCCAGGACGTGACGCGTCATTTGCCAGCATTCCTGCTCCTGCTCCATTCACACAGACCCGTTGCCGGTGGAAAATTTGCTGGTATTTAAATGCATTTCACACAGACCTTGCTGACAAAATGCCACCAAATAGCCAGCATTTGTTTCAGTGTGAATGGAGATTTTTAGTGTTTATAGTGACTGTCTTTCTCTCTCAGGGGTGACCGGGGAGCTGTTGGACACAAAGCACTTTGACATGTGGGCCGGAGGTGAGTGGAGTCCGATTAACTAGACCCTAGCCCAAAATAATTGGACACTGACCCAAGCACGGGCACTCTCTCTCTCTCTCTCAAATGTTCTGAGGTTCTAAGTGCAAAACCCCTCAACTCCAGGAGCATTTCAGATGAGACTGAAGGTGCTCTCTCTCTCTCTCTAGATGTGGGGGAGCTGTTGAAGTTCCTCAGGCCGCTGCACGAGGGCACCCTGGTGTTTGCAGCCTCGTACGACGACCCCTCCACGAAGTGAGTCTCTCGCACACACACACACACATACACACTCACTCACTGTCTCTCACTGGGTGTGTCTCCTTCCATTTCAAATTGAAAGTGCTCTCTTGGCAGCACCAGAATAGGTATTGACAGTGCATTAAGAAATGTTTACACACACATGCATGCATATATTTATGGACAGCAAAAATAAAATAATCCTCTGAATTTATACAAATAAAAGTAGATGAATCCATGTAATCAAATTAATGAATGTAAACAACAGCGCTGGACTCGGACAGCAGTCCCGTCTCCCGGAGAAGAACTCAGTTGGTTTAGTGCCAGTTTTTATACCACATTTCTGCTCAGAATGCATTGATTTAATTGTATAAAACACTTTACTCCCTATTCCACTGTGTAGTAGTTTGTAATCTGTTCGCCCTGGATAAGGGCATCTGCCATCATCATACTAGTTTTTTGTGCCAGATAGAATCGAATGCTTTTGAAAAGTGATTTAAACAAGCAAAACAATCCCTCTTGGGTCAGGTGGACAGGGGGGTGTAGATATGGCCTGTAGTGTGGTGTTGGAAGCCAGTCTGAGTCGGGACGCTGTGCTCGGTCAGGAAGGCCGGTATCCGGGCCTGGACACCGCACAACACCTTCCCCGGGGTGCGGCTCACAGTGGTTATCTGGGTCAAATCCGTCTCCGCTCTTATAAACCCGGGGACACGAGTCCTGGGTTCCCGGTGTCGGAGACGCAGCCGGGATGAAGCCGTGAAGCCAAGCGGTGTGAGTGCGGCGGCGTCCTGCGGCTCAGGGCTGCCGTTTCTGAGCCCTGCTGTTTTGCTGCTCTGCTGCTCTCTGAGTGTCTCCTGGGTTTTGATCATTTTGAATGCATAGACCCAGTCCTATTGACCTGTCCCCATGATGTTGACCTGGCCCATGTCCCTGTCGCTGTCCAGGCTGAACGAGGAGGCGCGCCGGCTGTTCGAGGAGCTGGGCAGCAGTGCGATCAGGGAGCTGGCCTTCAGGGACAGCTGGGTGTTTGTGGGGGCCAAGGGCATCGACAGTAAGAGTCCCTTCGAGCAGGTCAGCCCCCCCGCACTGTGCCTCACAGCAGCACTCTGTGCGTCTGTCTCTCTGTGCGTCTGTCTCTCTGTGCGTCTGTCTCTCTGTGTCTGTCTGACGGCTCCTGTGTTTCGCAGCGGATGAAGAACAGCAAGCTGACCAACAAGTACGAGGGCTGGCCTGAGGCGCTAGAGATGGATGGCTGTGTGCCGCAGCGCCCCCCCGAGGAGGCGTAGCCACATGGCACGGCGCCGGCACAGCGTCCCACGGAGACGACGGGGGCAGGGGGGGCAACTGACGGTCCAAAATAAACAGCAAGTGAACTGTGGGGGAAGAAACCTGAACTCATACTGCACTGCTGCCCCCAGGGACTGAAATGCCCCTATACCCCCCCACCCCAGGACTGGCTGTGTGTGGCAGTGAGGAGGGGCAGCTGCCCTTCAACTCGTGTGTGTATGGGTGTGTGTGGGTGTTGGGAGGGGCGCACGCAAGGCTCTCTTGGTAGAAAATGTATATATATATATTTTTTTGTATTTACTTTTGTCCGTCAGTGACTGGGCCGCTTCGGGACAGCAGCTAGTTCTGGACACTGTTGTGGAGTGGGCTGGGGGGGGTGGGTGTCGGTCCTATCCGAGGGGCCGCAGTGCTGGGTGAGAGTGGGGTGGACTGGTGCTGATGCTCATGGGGGTATTGTGTGACTTGCCCAGCCTGATGGGGAAGACATGAATCCAATCTCAAATCCAGGCCCAGTTTGTATGCCCCTGTGTCAGAAAAGCTGTAAGGTTTGATTTGCTGCAGTCTTCTGCAGTAGGACCAGTCTGTCAGTAATTTGGTTACGATGGGCACGGCGTACTCCACTCTTCAGGTGTGGCGAGGTGTCCCGGTCGGGACCACGCGGCGAATAATGGACAGAGCTGCCATTTCTTCCTCTGAAAGCGCAATGGCGTGTCGCAATGTTCGACCCCGGAGTTGCGAGCTGCTTGTTGATGTTCAGTGTGTGTGTGCGTGTGCGTGTGCTCACTTCATAAAACTGTCAGACCAGACCTGGGCCTGTCTTTGGAGAATAAACCCTCAATGACACTTCTCATTTGTTTTTATATGAATAAATGTGCATTTGCTGTTCCTCTAGACCCTACGTGATCTCTCTCTCTCCGTTTATATAACACTGCACAATCCCATAATATCTGCTGTAGTGAACTGAACGAGTGCGGTTGGCCGAGGACGATCACGGTGCTGTGGGTTCAATGCTGGGCTGCAGCGGCAAGGTCCGTCCTGCGGGGGGAGACTGTGTGAAGCGCGTCCTTCACAGGACTGAGTGTGGTGGGTGGCCACAGGAGGAGTGCAGATAGAGCGCAGCAATGGGGTTCATGAGTGGGGCATCAGCACTGCAGCCGTGGCTCATATTCACAATGCTGCTGTGAATAGTTTATTATACAGTTATATATATTATACTCACAGTACACAGTGAACGCACAGTGTCTGCACCACGAGAGGCCCGTGTGGCCGAGGAGTGTGCTCAAGAACTGAGGCATTAGCTTTTCAGTAATTATACACCCCCTCACTTCCTCACATCCCCACACACTTCCACCGTGCACTGCCAGCACAGCCTGCCTCTTCTGTACGAGTCTCCTGCTCCTGTAGACAGACTAAAGTATTTCTCTCTCGCCTCGGTCATTAATACACACACACTATCAGTGGAGCCGGTGAGGAGTGTGTCATTGCTGTGGGGGGGGGGGGGGTTGTGTAAACTGCCGAGCTGCTGATCCAGAGCAATCCAAACATACTGTGCTGCACTGACCCCCCCCCTCTATTGGCTCAGGGTGTGAGCAGTCTTCTACACAACACACAACAAGGGCGATGATCATACAAACCCTTCTGCCCTGCAGTCTGTGTGCGCATGTGTGTATGTGGGGAGGGGCAGTCTGTTCCCTTCATCTGCCTATGTGACAGGGGGGTAATTTGCCCGGCTAATTGCTCCTATTAAATTCAGCTTGGAAAGGGCACTGCCGGGGGGGAGCAGGGGGAGGGAGACGGACTCAGCGGCAAATGAACGAGACAAACACGCAGGTAAAACACAGAGCAGCCTCGAATCGAAGTTCTGCATTTCCACAAGGGAAGCCTGTGGTGTTAACACACACGGCTCTCAGAGAGGCAGCGCTCAGTCCTGCCACACTCCCACGCACTCGTTGTGCTCTGCCTGTCTGTATGTCTATACCTACCTGTCTATCTATCAATATGCCTATATGTCTATTTATTAGCATTTTTTGCTGCATTTGGCTGTTTTCTCTCTCTGGGTACATTTCCAGACTGACTGTTTACTGCAGTCAGTGTTTCCATCTCTGTAGATCTGTCTGTCTGTCTCTTGGCTCCAACCATGAGCTCTTCTTTCCTCTCTCTCTCTCCCTCCCTCATTAGGGGTGGGCGATATGCTTGGATACATGTATCGGGCCTCCCCCCCCCCCCCCCCCCCAGGGCCGCAGTGAGGCCGGTAGTTGTGTGCTGTGTGTAGGCACAGTGCAGCTTGTGTCTGAATGGTGTGTGCCAGTGAGTCATCTGCTCGCCCATATTTACTGATGTAAATGCTCTGATGTGGAGATCGGTGCTGATGTCATCGCACTGGAGGGTCGGGGGGGGCTCCCACGTTACTGCAGACAATTGATATTAAAGGGAACGCGTGCACACACACACACTCACTCACTGGGAGGTATTTAATTACATGTCCATTGTGAGCTGCCCAGTCATCCTCTTCTTCTGCTCTTTCTTGATCGCAGGTGCCCTGCGTGCCTCTCAGTGTCACACACACTCCTTCTCACAGGAACACGTCATAGTGACAGGAAGTGCAACATTTAGCACACAGGCACAGCGCAGGTTACAGCAAGCTGCACAGTACAGCACGCACACAGCACAGCGCAGCACAGCTGTTTCTTTATAGGCCTTTTGCTTTTTCCATCTTTCTCTCTTTCTCTCTCTCTCACCTGTTCCTGAGCAGAATTTTCTGCTTATTTATACAAATGCACACACACACAAAAACACTCTCACAATGACACATTGACACACACACAGCAAGGCACAATGACACACTGACACACACACACTGGCATCCACTCACACACAGGCACAGTGCACACACACTAAAGCTGCCTAAAGAGAGATAGAGGAAAGGAGAGAAGAAGGGAGGCAGAGAGAGAGAGAGAGAATATTCTGCAGCAAATGAATAACCGAGATCTGCTGGTTTGTGACACTGTGTGGGAGAGCCAAAGACTTGACTCTCATTCACTCCCCCTCTCTCTCTCTCTCTCTCTCTCTCTCTCTCTCTCTCTCTCTGTCTCTGTGGAAGCAGTATAGTATTTGAACAAGTACTGTACAAGAACCAGAGAGGGGGTGCAAGGGGGGAGAGGGTAGGAGTGGAGGATATAGGGGTAGGAGGAGGAGCAGGGAGGAGGGAAGTGTCACACACATGCTCTCATGGCTTCTCTTCTGTCCCTGTTGCGTCCCTGAGAACCTGGACACGATTGACAGGCTGTGCTGTATTACCACGTGCCCTCTCTTTCAGTATGTGACTTATTTATATTAATTACTGACTTGACTTTCTCCTGTTATGTTTTGTAATTTGGTAGCATGTTTTCTATAATTGCTTTTTAAATCTCTCTCTCTGTCTCTCCCCCCAGCTGAATCAGTTTCCCACTTTACTTCCCACACTGTGCTGACTAATCAACACAAATTCTGGCAGCTGTTCTCCTGTCACCTCTGCCAGTCAGTGCATCTGTCAGTCAGTGTATCCATCAGTCAGTCAATGTATCAGTTAGTCTGTAAATCAGTCAGTGTGTCAGTTAGTCAGTGTGTCTGTCAGTCAGTCAGTCAGTCAGTCAATGTATCAGTTAGTCAGTGTGTCTGTCAGTCGGTATATTAGTGATTAATAAAGTAATATTAAAATCTGCTCCAGCCTTCTGACGAGATTATTTATTATTATTAATTTCTTCAATCTTTATCCAAGAAATGGACACACTGAGGCTCTTCCAGGGGCTGTCCAGGGGGGCGAGCACAGACACTGTCCAGTCCGCAGTCAGCTGCCTCTCCCTGCAGCGTGCTGCAGCGCACTGCATCACGGGAGCTGCTCTGCTGACCCCTTGTGTGACTCTTGACCTGTACTCTTGACTGTAACTCCTGTAGAAAGCCAACAGCCTGGAATTAAAATTCATTCTAACAGTTTGTGTGTTCACTTATCTACACATCCCACCCCACAACTCCCAGGTGGAATAAACATTCTAGAAATGTATAGAAAATTAATCCAAATAAATATTTAAATAGCTTGGAGTATAAGTGTCCACCCTTTTGTACTAGCAACCCTAAAGGAGCTCAGATGTGAAGAAGTGAACGGTGTGTGGCATCACTAAGACCCTGCTAGATCATCCCATGCCTCCAAACTGACCGAACAAGAAGGAGATGGATCAGAGGGCGACCAAGGGGCCAATGGCAACTTTGCAAGAGCTGCAGGCTTTTATGGCCAAGACTGGTCACCGTGTGCATCAACAATGTCCCAAACACTGCACAGATCTGGCCTACATGGTACTGAAGAAAGTCCACGTTGAAAACACGCACGAACTGCACTGGAGTGGCTAAGGAACAAGCAGGGAAATGTCTGTGAGTGGCCCAGTCAGAGCCCTGACCTAAAGCCAACTGGAAACCTGTGGCAGGAGATTGCTGTCTATCAACCCTCCCCGAGGAGCAGAGCTGGAACCGTTTTGTAAAGAATGGGCATATATTGCCAAATCTAGGTGTGCAAAGTTAGAGACCTATCCCAGCTAACCCACTGCTGTAATGGCTGCCAATGGTGCTTCCTCCAAGTATTACAGGGGGGTGGAGACTTATCAAATTGATATGTGTAATATATATATATATATATATATATATATATATATGTATGTATGTATTACAGTATAAACATAATTAAGTGTGGGGTATGATGCGTAGATAAGTGAATAACAATCTTCATTGAAATGCACAAAACTGAGGCACTCACACAACAATGTGAAAAAAAGTTCAAGGGGGTGTAGACTTTCTAAAGGCACTGTATCCATCCATCTGTCTCTCTCATCTCTATCAATCCAACATAGGCTACCAATCAATCTCTCTATCTAACAATATCAATATAGATGTTATATTTTACTTTGTATCCATCTCTGTCTTAATCTCTTTCTCAGATGGTCTCTCTATCTATACACATATATACCGATGAGGACTCGAGTATCATCACCCTGCTCCTGCCAGTGATCACACTGCGGCACATCCACACGGGCCCGCAGGTTACATAACGCCGCTGCAGCGCCCTGCGCGGCCCGGGGACCAGGTGTCCCCCGCCACCCGCCCGTCCCGCTACCCCTGCGCGGCGTGTGTGTGCAGTTTCTCTGCAGTGAATGCAGCACAGAGCCGGGGACCTTATTTTATCGTCGCTGGCTGTGAGGGGGGGGGAGGGGGGTTGCCTGAGAAACGAGAAACAGCTGCCATCTTGGCTCCGGTGTGTGGGCAGGGGTGATCCATGGCGAACCGCTGAAGGCGTCGAGCCAAGATGTCGTGCGCAGGGGCCGCAGTTTCGTGCTGGTGCGGCTGGTCTTGTTGCGCACGAAAGCAACGGTAGTGTTGTGTTGATTCAGCGGCAGGCAGCACGGACACACACACACACAGACACACTCACACAGAGACACTCACACAGAGACACACTCACACAGACACACTCACACAGAGACACACAGACACAGACACACACACACAGACACACTCACACAGAGACACACTCACACAGACACACTCACACAGAGACACACAGACACAGACACACACACACAGACACACTCACACAGAGACACACTCACACAGACACACTCACACAGAGACACACAGACACAGACACACACACACAGAGACACACACACACACACACACACACACAGACACACTCACACAGAGACACACAGACACAGACACACACACACAGACACACTCACACAGAGACACACTCACACAGAGACACACTCACACAGACACACTCACACAGAGACACACAGACACAGACACACACACACAGAGACACACAGACACAGACACACTCACACAGAGACACACAGACACAGACACACTCACACAGAGACACACTCACACAGACACACACACACAGACACACTCACACAGAGACACACTCACACACACACACACACAGAGACACACACCTCCCTCTCCCGCTGCCCTCCCCGCTCCTCCCTCCCTGCCTCGCTGTGTGTAGCAGCAGCTCTTCATTACTGTACCGCTCGCCGTTGAGGAGGATGGCGGAGGAACCGAGTATCTGTGGGAGTCTGCCTGGTTCCGGGACGGGGCTGCAGCGTGGGGTCCGTGGATTGCAAAGCCGAACCGGACCGGACCGGACACGGATATGAACTAACCGAGCGACATCACGCACCCGCAGACGGACCGGGTCTAGTGGACCGGACCGGACCGGACCGGACCGAGGGAGGCTGCGCAGCGGTCAGCGAGCCGGCCCACAGCGAGCGGCAGTCCTGCGCATCCGAGCGGAGGAGACGGGACACTTTAGGATCCTTCGCCCAACAGGACTCAGAGCCGCGGCTGGAAAATACAAAACTAACCAACAAAGACACAGAATAAATACTAACTAACTGTCAATATTCATTTATTGCTACATATACAGAGAGCGAGAGATGTGCAGAGAGACTCTTTTTCATGCTCATTTTAATTAAGAGAAAAACAAATTATCAAGCCACCGAATCTTTACATATATATTGTATTCTATATATATTTCTTTCAATTTCAAGCATCTTGGAAGTTCTCATGGACCCATTTTCAACTCGTATAAAATTATTGATGTACTTGATTGTGTTTATTTATTGAGTTGCTGTCTGTGGATCAGACTGGTTGGCACTGACTCTGACTCCAGGGGCTGCTGACTCCTGTTTTCTGGACCCTTAAGTGGCACGGACTTGGGAGAGAGGAGGAGGAGGAGGAGGAGGAGGAAGGACAGAGCAGAACAGAGCAGAACAGGAAAGTCCATATCAGGATTAATCCACTGATTTCCAAACGTGCTGAGAAGGACAGCTGGCAGGCGCTGAGAGGCAGTGCGAGGGAGAGAGCTGACGTGGAGCTGCTCGGTGTGCCGGCGCTGCTGCTGGATTCACGGACACCAATCTTGCAGAAAGCGATTTGATTACACCCCCCCTTTTCTGTGCTCTGCATCGCAGGCGTCAGTGGCTGTAGAACAAGCGTGGGATCAGCTTTGCGGTGCGTAGAGGAGGGGTCGGGGGAAGGCAGAGAAGAAGGAGCAGAAAATTAAGGATATGCCAGATCTTGGAAGCTTAGCAACTTATTAAATAACTGCCCAAACTCTCTGAGCCTGTATGATATAGTCTGCGATTTTTATGGGTAGATTTTTATTAAATCAGATTCAGCGCCGTGTCTTCAGCACGATGTCTTGAGGTGGACTCTGGTCTTGGGACGGCAGCGATGTGAGGAGACACATCCGGCTGATTTTCTGGGGGGGGAAACGAGCAAAATAAGGAATCATAACCAACCGGAGCAAAACAGATTTAAGAGGAGGAGGAGGAGGAGGGGGAGGGAGAGCCTGGTGAGGAAGGGAGGACAGACAGACGGACACAGGGAGGAGGAAAGGAGGGAGGGAGGGAAGGAGGACAGGGGAGGCGGGTTGCGCCGAGGGGAACTCCTGCAACTTTTTTTTCTTATTGTTTCCTGCGAATTTGTCGTACTTGTCCTCATCCCCCGTTCATCTGGGGAAAAGCAGCAGGAGAGAGAGAGAGAGAGTATGAGTGGGTGAGTGAGTGTAGCAGTGAGCATCATTTGCTTCACCGAGGAGTAGGAGGAGGAGGAGGGATCGGCCAGTGTGGCACGGGGTGTGCGAGTGTGCGAGTGCGTGTCACGAGAGAGAGCGTGCGCCAGAGAGGTTGTGGGGAGGTGACGGCGGACAGGAAGAGTCGCAATACAGGGAGACACCTACCTGCTCCATAAAACACGAGAGAGAGGGAGAAGGAGAGAGAGAGAGGGAGAGGGAGAGAGGGGAAAAGCAAAGAAAGCGCCAAATCAATAAGGAATGGCAAATGCCAGCTCCTCGGCTGGTACCCGCACAAGGTGAAGGAGGGATTATATCTGCTCATTTCTGGCTGCTGTGTTCGGAGATCTGCGGAGTGGGGGCAGCTTCCCTCTCGGTGCCGTAGCGCCGCAGTAGAGACACCGGAGCTGCTGTGCCTGGAAGCGCTGTTGGCCGCCATAAAACACCAGCACTCTCTTCTAGTTTATTCTGTGTGTGTGTGTGTGTGTGTGTGTGTGACTGCCCCCCCTGCTGTATCGAGCGGACTGCGCTGGGGACGACTGCAGGAGGCTGAGAAAGTGAGCGTCAGGAGAAAGATCTCTCCAGCCCCCCGTCAACACGCACACACCGCCTCACTGAGGAGAGGCACCGGGCTGATCGCCAGGCAGCGGGGCGAGAGTGGGCAGGAAGTTGCCAGACTACAGACTCGGACCCCCTGCACCCTGTCTTGGAAAGCCTCATCCCTCCCTCAATCCCTCCATCCCTCCCCACACACCCCTGCCCAGCGAGGGGAGGGGAGGCGGGCTGTGATCCGTTTTTGCCGTGACTTTTGTTTGTTGTTTATCTGTTTGTTTTTTTGGGGGCTCTGATCAGCGCAGGACAACAAGAACACACAAGACAAAACAAATGGAGGAAAACACACAATAACAACTTAAAGCTTTTTCCGGTGAACTCTGACCTCTGACCTCTCACGCCCCCGTCCTTCTGTTTTTTAAATGAAATAACCGTGTTTTAAAGAGAAGAGTCTGGGCGGCTGTGGAGCAGCTGTGTGTGGGGGGGTGGGGGTCGGGCTGATGGGGGGGGCGGACTCCACGCTCCTGACCTGGACACAGACCCGACAGTGAAAGAGAGGGAGAGAACAGAAAAAGACTCCCGGGAGAGAAAGAGAGAGAGAGCAGACAAACCCTGACGGCCCCCTCGTGGGGGGAGGACAGTTCCACCCTCCTGTCAACTCAAAAATAGACTAAACCGGGCCTCCCCAGGTAAACACCACCTTCCCCCTCCCCCAGGTCCTCACCCCTTCCCTCCTGCCCACCCAGCCCCGCCCCAGTCGCACCCCAGCCCCTCGGCCCTCCCCCTCTCTGGGCAGGCGACCCTGGGGTGTGCCCGCCGGAGCAGGGGGTGGCAATGGAAGGGGGCCAGGGGACCCCCGACAGCCCCAACCGGGCTGTGGAGTACCTGCTGGAGCTCAACAACATCATCGAGAGCCAGCAGAAGCTGCTGGAGACACAGCGGCGGCGCATCGAGGAGCTGGAGGTCCAGCTGGAGCGGCTCAACCAGGAGAACAAGGACCTGCGTCTGGACCGGCTGCAGCAACACCCCCTGCCCCTGCCAGTGCCCCTTGCCCTGCCGCACCGGCCCGAGGCGGCCAGCAACAGCCAGCCCCCGCCCCAGGCTCCGCCCCCGGCCCCGCCACGGCCCGACCACCGCCGCCCCCACGCCCGGCTGACCCGTGGGCTGTCCTGCGGCTCCTCGCCTGCGCTGGAGAGGGAGAGGAGCGGAGTGGGAGCGGTGGAGCGGCCGGACCGAGGAGGCGGAGTGGTGGAGAGGGAGAGAGAGCGGCTGGAGAGGGCCGACAGCTCCAGCACCAGCCCGGCCACCACCCTGCAGAGACAGTGAGTGCCCTGTTACTGCCCGCTCTGTGTCCTGTGTCCTGTGTGCTCAGAGTGAGTGCCCTGTTACTGCCCGCTCTGTGTCCTCAGAGTGAGTGACCTCTTAATGCCCACTCTGTGTCTGTGTCCTCAGAGAGAGTGCCCTGTTACTGCCCGCTCTGTGTCTGTGACCTCAGAGTGAGTGCCCTGTGACTGCCCCACTTTGTGTCCTCAGAGTGAGTGCCCTGTGACTGCCCCGCTCTGTGTCCTCAGAGTGAGTGTCCTGTGACTGCCCGCTCTGTGTCCTCAGAGTGAGTGTCCTGTGACTGCCCGCTCTGTGTCCTCAGAGTGAGTGCCCTGTTACTGCCCACTCTGTGTCCTCAGAGTGAGTCCCCTGTGACTGCCCCGCTCTGTGTCCATGTCCTGTGTCCTCAGAGTGAGTCCCCTGTGACTGCCCCGCTCTGTCCATGTCCTGTGTCCTCAGAGTGAGTGCCCTGTTACTGCCCCGCTTTGTGTCCTGTGTCCTCAGAGTGAGTGCCCTGTTACTGCCCACTCTGTCTGTGTCCTCAGAGTGAGTGCCCTGTGACTGCCAGCTCTGTGTCCTGTGTGCTCAGAGTGAGTGCCCTGTTACTGCCCCGCTCTGTGTCCTGTGTCCTGTGTCCTCAGAGTGAGTGCCCTGTTACTGCCCACTCTGTCTGTGTCCTCAGAGTGCCCTGTTACTGCCTGCTCTGTCCTGTGTGCTCAGAGTGAGTGCCCTGTTACTGCCCCGCTCTGTGTCCTGTGTCCTCAGAGTGAGTGCCTTGTGACTGCCCTGTTCTGTGTCCGTGTCCTGTATTCTCAGAGTGAGTGCCCTGTGACTGCCCCGCCCTGTGTCCGTGTCCTGTGTCCTCAGTCACACTGCGCACTGTGATTAGGAGTGCTGATGTGTGCACTGCGTTGTGTTTATTGTGATGAGTGTCGATGCTGGGCTCATAGTGGTATCAGTATGTTGATGTTGCTTGTTTTTAATATGAGCAGTCGCAGTGATGGCGTCCTTCTCCTTCTTCTCAGTGGTGTAACATCAGTCACATGGCACGTCAGTGTCTCTCCGTGATTGGGCAGTTGGGGGGCTGTACTGGGAAGCACTAATAATGTAATTGAAAGATGCTATATAGGCTCATGTTGAAGTTCAGCCCTTCTGCACTAGGGGCCGGTGGATACTGCAGGAGAATGTGCTGTGTGGGCCTATGAGTGTGTGTGTGCATGTGTGTATGTGTGGGCACTGGGCTGTATGGACTAGATGTAGCCTTGGTGCTCATATTGATGACAATACACTCCCACACATACACTGCCACCCACACACACACACACATTGCCACTCATATGTACACACGCACACTGACACCCACACACACACTGCCGCACACACACACACTAACACATGAACAGCAACACACACACACACACACTACCACTGAGACACCCACACAAACACATTGCCACCCACACACACTCACACATACACACACTGCTACCCACATGCACACACACATCAACACACACACTGCCACCCACCCACACACCCTCACTAACACCCTCACATGCCGACACACACACCACCCCCCGCCCCTTGTGTCAGCCTGCACGCTGCACTGTACAGTGCTGTAGTGAGTGTGTGTCATATGCGGCCTTGCAATAAAACACCTGAAAACCTGTTTCTAATTAAATGTGATTAATGGAGAGTGTAGCAGGGCTGTGTGTGTGGATGGACAGTGTCTATGTGTGTGTGTGTGTGGGGGGGACGGGGACGGACAGTGTATGTGTCCACGCAGGCAGTACATTTTGTGTAGGAGAGATCTACTTAATATGCCGGAGAGAGCGAGATTGTGAGTGTGAGTGGGTGAGAGACACAGAAAGAGCGAGAGGGATCGGGAGAAAGACAGAGAGCGCGAAAGAGAGTGGGAGAGTGACAGAGGAAAGAGAGAGACATAAAGAGAGAGGGAGAGGGAAAATGGGGAGGGAGAGAGGCTGAAAGACAGAGAGGAGGAGAGGGAGAGGTGCAGAGAACCAGATAGAGAGACAGAGAGGGGGGGATGCAAGCACAGAGAGAGAGAGGAGGGGGCAGACCTGGCACGAGAGCTGGGCTCCTGGGAGGAGTTTCTCCTCAGCGGCCCCATCAGAGCTGCATGTCCGCCCTCCTGGCAGGAACACCTGACCGGGAACCTGTGCTCACAGTGTTAGTGCTCACAGTGTTAGTGCTCACAGTGTTAGTGTTCAGTGTTCACAGCATTAGTGTTCACAGTGTTAGTATTCACAGTGTTGACAGTGTCAGTGTTCACAGTGTTGACAGTGTCAGTGTTCACAGTGTTCACAGTATTAGTGCTCACAGTGTCAGTGTTCAGTGTTCACAGCATTAGTGTTCACAGTGTTAGTGCTCACAGTGTTGAAAGTGTTAGTATTCACAGTGTTGACAGTGTCAGTGTTGACAGTGTTCACAGTGTTAGTGCTGTCAGTGTTCACAGTGTTAGTGCTCACAGTGTTCAGTGTTCACAGCGTTAGTGTTCACAGTGTTAGTATTCACAGTGTTAGTGCTCACAGTGTTCACAGTGTCAGTGTTCACAGTGTTAGTATTCACAGTGTTCACAGTGTTAGTATTCACAGTGTTAGTGCTCACAGTGTTCACAGTGTTAGTGCTCACAGTGTCCACAGTTGGTATTCACAGTGTCAATGTTCACAGTGTTAGTATTCACAGTGTTCACAGTGTCAGTGTTCACAGTGTTAGTATTCACAGTGTTCACAGTGTTAGTGCTCACAGTGTCCACAGTTGGTATTCACAGTGTCAGTGTTCACAGTGTTAGTATTCACAGTGTTAGTATTCACAGTGTTAGTATTCACAGTGTTCACAGTGTCAGTGTTCACAGTGTTAGTATTCACAGTGTTCACAGTGTTAGTGCTCACAGTGTTCACAGTTGGTATTCACAGTGTTAGTATTCACAGTGTTCACAGTGTTAGTGCTCACAGTGTTCACAGTTGGTATTCACAGTGTTAGTATTCACAGTGTTCACAGTGTTAGTGCTCACAGTGTCCACAGTTGGTATTCACAGTGTCAATGTTCACAGTGTTAGTATTCACAGTGTTCACAGTGTCAGTGTTCACAGTGTTAGTATTCACAGTGTTCACAGTGTTAGTGCTCACAGTGTCCACAGTTGGTATTCACAGTGTCAGTGTTCACAGTGTTAGTATTCACAGTGTTAGTATTCACAGTGTTAGTATTCACAGTGTTCACAGTGTCAGTGTTCACAGTGTTAGTATTCACAGTGTTCACAGTGTTAGTGCTCACAGTGTTCACAGTTGGTATTCACAGTGTTAGTATTCACAGTGTTCACAGTGTTAGTGCTCACAGTGTCCACAGTTGGTATTCACAGTGTCAGTGTTCACAGTGTTAGTATTCACAGTGTTAGTATTCACAGTGTTCACAGTGTCAGTGTTCACAGTGTTAGTATTCACAGTGTTCACAGTGTTAGTATTCACAGTGTTAGTTTTCACAGTGTTCACAGTGTTAGTGCTCACAGTGTTCACAGTTGGTATTCACAGTGTCAGTGTTCACAGTGTTAGTATTCACAGTGTTAGTATTCACAGTGTTAGTATACACAGTGTTCACAGTGTTAGTATTCACAGTGTAAGTATTCACAGTGTTCACAGTGTCAGTGTTCACAGTGTTAGTATTCACAGTGTTCACAGTGTTAGTTTTCACAGTGTTCACAGTGTTAGTGCTCACAGTGTTCACAGTTGGTATTCACAGTGTTAGTATTCACAGTGTTCACAGTGTTAGTGCTCACAGTGTCCACAGTGTTAGTATTCACAGTGTTCACAGTGTTAGTGCTCACAGTGTCCACAGTTGGTATTCACAGTGTCAGTGTTCACAGTGTTAGTATTCACAGTGTTCACAGTGTTAGTATTCACAGTGTTAGTTTTCACAGTGTTCACAGTGTTAGTGCTCACAGTGTTCACAGTTGGTATTCACAGTCCTGGTTTGCACAGTGTTATTGTTCATGGTGTTCTCAGTTTATTGTGCACACTGCACAGTATAAGTGTTGACAGTGTTCACAGTGTTCACAGTGTCAGTATTCACAGTGTTAGTGCTGTCAGTGTTCATAGTGTTAGTGCTCACAGTGTTAGTGTTCAGTGTTCACAGCGTTACACAGTGTTAGTATTCACAGTGTTCACAGTGTCAGTGTTCACAGTGTCAGTATTCACAGTGTTCACAGTTAGTGCTCACAGTGTTGACAGTGTGAGTGTTCACATTTTCAGTGTTCACAGTGTTAGTTTTCACAGTGTTCACAGTTAGTGCTCACAGTGTTTACAGTGTTAGTGCTCAGTGTTCACAGTGTTAGTATTCACAGTGTTGACAGAGTCAGTGTTCACACTGTTAGTGCTCACAATGTTCAGTGTGCAGTGTTAGTGTTCACAGTGTTAGTATTCACAGTGTTCACAGTGTTAGTGCTCACTGTGTTCACAGTGTTAGTGTACACAATGTTCAAAGTGTCAGTGTTCACAGTGTCAGTGTTGACAGTGTTCATAGTGTACAGTATTAGTGTTCACAGTGTTCACAGTGTTAGTGTTCACAGCATTATTGTTCACAGTGTTAGTATTCACAGTGTTGACAGTGTCAGTGTTGACAGTGTTCGCAGTGTTAGTGTTCACAGTGTTAGTGCTGTCAGTGTTCACGGTGTTAGTGCTCACAGTGTTCAGTGTTCACAGCGTTAGTGTTCACAGTGTTAGTATTCACAGTGTTAGTGCTCACAGTGTTCACAGTTGGTATTCACAGTGTTAGTATTCACAGTGTTCACAGTGTCAGTGTTCATAGTGTTAGTATTCACAGTGTTCACAGTGTTAGTATTCACAGTGTTAGTGCTCACAGTGTTCACAGTTGGTATTCACAGTGTTAGTATTCACAGTGTTCACAGTGTCAGTGTTCATAGTGTTAGTATTCACAGTGTTCACAGTGTTAGTATTCACAGTGTTAGTGCTCACAGTGTTCACAGTTGGTATTCACAGTGTTAGTATTGACAGTGTTCACAGTGTTAGTGCTCACAGTGTCCACAGTGTTAGTATTCACAGTGTTCACAGTGTTAGTGCTCACAGTGTCCACAGTTGGTATTCACAGTGTCAGTGTTCACAGTGTTAGTATTCACAGTGTTCACAGTGTTAGTGCTCACAGTGTTCACAGTTGGTATTCACAGTCCTGGTTTGCACAGTGTTATTGTTCATGGTGTTCTCAGTTTATTGTGCACACTGCACAGTATAAGTGTTGAAAGTGTTCACAGTGTTCACAGTGTCAGTATTCACAGTGTTAGTGCTGTCAGTGTTCATAGTGTTAGTGCTCACAGTGTTAGTGTTCAGTGTTCACAGCGTTACACAGTGTTACTATTCACAGTGTTGACAGTGTCAGTGTTCACAGTGTCAGTGTTCACAGTGTTAGTTTTCACAGTGTTGAAAGTGTTAGTATTCACAGTGTTGACAGTGTCAGTGTTGACAGTGTTCGCAGTGTTAGTGTTCACAGTGTTAGTGCTGTCAGTGTTCACAGTGTTAGTGCTCACAGTGTTCAGTGTTCACAGCGTTAGTGTTCACAGTGTTAGTATTCACAGTGTTAGTGCTCACAGTGTTCACAGTTGGTATTCACAGTGTTAGTATTCACAGTGTTCACAGTGTCAGTGTTCATAGTGTTAGTATTCACAGTGTTCACAGTGTTAGTATTCACAGTGTTAGTGCTCACAGTGTTCACAGTTGGTATTCACAGTGTTAGTATTCACAGTGTTCACAGTGTTAGTGCTCACAGTGTCCACAGTTGGTATTCACAGTGTCAGTGTTCACAGTGTTAGTATTCACAGTGTTCACAGTGTTAGTATTCACAGTGTTCACAGTGTTAGTGCTCACAGTGTCTACAGTTGGTATTCACAGTGTCAGTGTTCACAGTGTTAGTATTCACAGTGTTCACAGTGACAGTGTTCACAGTGTTAGTATTCACAGTGTTCACAGTGTTAGTGTTCACAGTTGGTATTCACAGTCCTGGTTTGCACAGTGTTATTGTTCATGGTGTTCTCAGTTTATTGTGCACACTGCACAGTATAAGTGTTGAAAGTGTTCACAGTGTTCACAGTGTCAGTATTCACAGTGTTAGTGCTGTCAGTGTTCATAGTGTTAGTGCTCACAGTGTTAGTGTTCAGTGTTCACAGCGTTACACAGTGTTAGTATTCACAGTGTTGACAGTGTCAGTGTTCACAGTGTTAGTTTTCACAGTGTTCACAGTTAGTGCTCACAGTGTTTACAGTGTTAGTGCTCAGTGTTCACAGTGTTAGTATTCACAGTGTTGACAGAGTCAGTGTTCACACTGTTAGTGCTCACAATGTTCAGTGTGCAGTGTTAGTGTTCACAGTGTTAGTATTCACAGTGTTCACAGTGTTAGTGTTCAGTGTTAGTGCACACAGTGTTCACAGTGTTAGTATTCACAGTGTTAGTGCTCACTGTGTTCACAGTGTTAGTGTACACAATGTTCAAAGTGTCAGTGTTCACAGTGTTAGTATTCACAGTGTTCATAGTGTACAGTATTAGTGTTCACAGTGTTCACAGTGTTAGTGTTCCTGGTTTGCACAGTGTTATTGTTCACAGTGTTAGTATTCACAGTGTTCATAGTGTACAGTATTAGTGTTCACAGTGTTAGTGCTCACAGTGTTCACAGTGTTAGTGTTCACAGTGTCAGGGCTCACAGTGTTAGTGTTCACTGTGTTATTTCTCACAGTGTTCACAGTGTGTAGTGTTAATGTTCACAGTGTCAGTGCTCACAGTGTTAGTGTTCATAGTGCTCACAGTGTTCATAATGTACAGTGTTGGTGTTCACAGTGTTAGTGCTCACAGTGTTCATAATGTACAGTGTTGGTGTTCACAGTGTTAGTGCTCACAGTGTGCAGTGTTCATGTTCACAGTGTTAGTGTTCCTGGTTTGCACAGTGTTATTGTTCATGGTGTTCTCAGTTTAGTGTGCACACTGCACAGTATTAGTGTTGACTGTTCACAATGTCAGTGTTCACAGTGTTAGTATTCACAGTGTTCGCAGAGTTAGAGTTCACAATGTTAGTGCTGTCAGTGTTCACAGTGTTAGTGCTCACAGTATTCACAGTGTTAGTGTACACAATGTTAACAGTGTTAGTGTTCACAGTGTCAGCGCTCACAGTGTTCACAGTGTTAGTGTACACAATGTTAACAGTGTTAGTGTTCACAGTGTTAGTATTCAGTGTTGACAGTGTCAGTGTTCAAAGTGTTAGTGTTCACAGTGTTAGTGTTCACATTGTTCACAGTGTTAGTATTCACAGTGTTGACAGTATCAGTGTTCAGTGTTAGTATTCACAGTGTTCACAGTGTTAGTGCTCAGTGTTCAGTGTTAGTATTCACAGTGTCAATGTTCACAGTGTCAGTGTTCACAGTGCTCACAGTGTTAGTGCTCACAGTGTTAGTGCTCACAATGTTCACAGTGTTAGTGTTCACAGTGTCAGTGTTCACTGTGTTCATAGTGTGCAGTATTAGTGTTCACTGTGATATTGCTCACAGTGTTCACAGTGTGTAGTGTTAATGTTCACAGTGTCAGTGCTCACAGTGTTAGTGTTCACAGTGTTCACAATGTACAGTGTTGGTGTTCACAGTGTTGGTGTTCACAGTGTCAATGTTCACAGTGCTCACAGTGTTAGTGCACACAGTGTACACAGTGTCAATGTTCACAGTGTTAGTATTTACATTCTTCACAGTGTCAGTGTTCACAGTGTTCACAGTGTTAGTGCTCAAAATTTTCGCAGTGTTAGTGTTCACAGTGTCAGTGTTCACTGTGTTCATAGTGTGCAGTATTAGTGTTCACTGTGTTATTGCTCACAGTGTTCACAGTGTACAGTGTTGGTGTTCACAGTGTTAGTGTTCACAGTGTCAGGGCTCACAGTGTTAGTGCTCACAGTGTGCAGTGTTAGTGTTCACAGTGTTAGTGTTCCGGGTTTGCACGGTGTTATTGTTCATGGTGTTCTCAGTTTAGTGAGCACACTGCACAGTATTTGTGTTGACAGTGCTCACAGTGTTAGTGCTCACAGTGTTAGTGCTCACAGTGTTAGTGCTCACAGTGTTAGTGCTCACAGTGTTAGTGCTCACAGTGGGCTGGTCAGGAAGAGACTGGACATTGCAGGGATGTCATGGACCCACACACACACACACACACACACACACACACACACACACACACACACTAGTAATATAAGAATCGTGAGTATATTACAGACATGTGACTTCTATAATATACAGTGAGGGAAAAAGGTCCTTCATGGTGTAGTTTGTTACCAATTGTTTTCTTGGTGACTGTGGTCCCAGCTGCCTTGAGATCATTAACAAGATCCTCCCGTGTAGTTCTGGGCTGATTCCTCACCGTTCTCATGATCATTGAAACTCCACGAGGTGAGATCTTGCATGGAGCCCCAGACCGAGGGAGACTGACAGTTATTTTGCGTTTCTTCCATTTGCGAATAATCGCACCAACTGTTGTCACCTTCTCACCAAGCTGCTTGGCGATGGTCTTGTAGCCCATTCCAGCCTTGTGTAGGTCTACAATCTTGTCCCTGACATCCTTGGACAGCTCTTTGGTCTTGGCTATGGTGGAGAGTTTGGAATCTGATTGATTGATTGGTTGGTTCTGTGGACAGGTGTCTTTTATACAGGTAACGAGCTGAGATTAGGAGCACTCCCTTTAAGAGAGTGCTCCTAATCTCAGCTCGTTACCTGTATAAAAGACACCTGGGACCCAGAAATCTTGCTGATTGATAGGGGATCAAATACTTATTTCCCTCATTAACATGCAAATCAGTTTTTCTGGATTTTGTTGTTGTTATTCTGTCTCTCACTGTTAAAATACACCTACCATTAAAATTATAGACTGATCATTTCTTTGTCAGTGGGCAAACGTACAAAATCAGCAGAGGATCAAATACTTTTTTCCCTCACTGTACGTACAGTGTATTGTCAAGGTATGGGTCTAGCATAGGGAATAGTTTTTATTAGTGTTGTACTGGTTGTGGGAGATACTGTGTGTCATGTGCCTCCCCCTTACCCTCTGGAGTGAGTTGGCCTCTTGCAGAGTATCCACTCTGTGCCTCAGGATGGCGGGGGGGCATCTGCCTGCGCCGCACTGAGAGCACAAGTGTTTTTATCCTCTCTCTCACAATCCACATGTATACATACATACATACATACATGCATAAAGGTACAAGACACTGCGCTACTGTGCACAGACAGGGACTGAGATAGTACAGAGACAGGGACTGAGGTAGTACAGAGACAGGGACTGAGGTAGTATAGAGACAGGGACTGAGACAGTATTGAGACAGAGACTGAGATATAGCAGAATATATCTACTACATTGGTAATACAGACAGCTGCCAAAGCGGAGCAGCCAGATTTGAGACGCCTCCACACGCAGTCGTCCCTCTCGGCTCCCAGCGTGGCCGGCCTGGTGGAAGTGCTGGTGTGTTTCCAAGGGAACCCTCTCCTGTTCAAAGCTGTGTGTTTCTCCTGTCTGAAAAGAGAGGAAGGAAAGGAGAGAGAGAGGATAAGTGCAGCTTCAACAGTGTGCAGGAGTCCAGGAGAGCTTCTCTCTCGCTCTGACACCCCCCTCCTCTTCTCTCTCATTCTGTCGATGTGAAATCTTAATGACCGTGTGAAATTCCTTCTGAATTATTTATAATCAAGTGTTTAGGAAGGTTATCTCTCCCCCCCCCCTCTCTCTATATATATATTTATATATATATATATATATATATATATATATATATATCCATCCCTTATTCCCCCACCCTGTGCCTCTCTCCTTCCTCTCCTGTTATTTCTTTTCCACCTTTATCCTATCTACCCATCTCTCTGTCGCTCTCCCATCCTCCACTCTCCGTCACTTGCTCTGCCTCCACCCCCCTCTCTCAGCGATCACAGATGGTGTCTCAGTGTGACTGTTTCCACGCCTCACTCACACCTGTGCCGCCTGGCTCTCAGGGTGAGAGAGAGAGAGAGAGAGAGAGAGAGAGAGAGAGAGATGAAGGGCACAGGCGAGGGAGAGGGATGGAGGGTACAGGGATGTGTGTAAGAGAGTGCGGCAGTTCCTCGTTGTTGTAAAAGGCGCTATATAAGCTCTGAGGTTTGTTTGTTGTCTCGTGATTGTGCTGCATTTCTGTATGTGCGGCGCTGCCATCATGAACCAGCTGACAATTATAGGATTATGACTCCCTCTCTCCCTATCTATCATAGTCTTGGTCATCCCTCATTCTGTTTCCTCTCTGCTCTCTCAGAGGGACACTGTTAAACCACATTAGATTGCTCTGATTCCTTCAGTTACGTTTAATTTATTTTTCTTATATATTTGTTTATTTTAATTGTATCTTTTGTTAATCAAACCAAGCATGTTCAATTTTATTCGGAGCCCCCCCACACTCACACACGCGTGCACACACACGCGCACACACACACATACACGTGCACACACACACACACACACACACACGCGTGCACACACACACACGGGCGCGTGCACACACACACACGTGTGCACACACACACACGGGCGCGTGCACACACACACGCACACACACGCACACACACACACGCGCGCACACACACGCACGCACACACACGCACACACACACGCACACACGCACGCACACGCACATACACGCACACACATGCTCACACGCACCCAAAAATTTGGAATATAAAAATGACTTCTCCATTAAACTGAAAATGAAATTGAAATTAGCAGCGAGAGAGTGAGAGAGAGAGAGAGAGACAGAGAGAGAGATAGTGGGAGAGAAACCGAGAGGGGGGAGGGATGTAGAGAGGGGAATGAGGAGGTGGAGGAATAAAAAGAAGGGGGGAGAGAGTGTGAGATTCATGAGAAGAGGTTGAGATGGAAGAGGGAGGGAGAAAGAGAGAGGGAAATTGGAGGGAGAGGTTAGGATCAGGAGGAGGAGGTGAAAGCATGAGAGTGAGATGCAGAGTTGCACAGTACTGCAAAATGAGAGGAAGGGATGCGGGAGAGAAAAGCACAGAAGGGACAAGGACAGAGAGAGAGAGCAAGAGAGAGATTGGTAATTGTGTGTCAGTGTTGGGTTCCCTGTGTGTGTGTTTTGGCAGCACCTGACAGTGGAGTCTAGTTCAATTGAAAGATGGAGGGGGCTACAGTGCATCTATTCCTTTGTCCACATGCTCTCTCTCTCCGTGTGTCCCTAGCCCTCCATCTCTCCTCTCTTCTCTCTTTCTGTGCTTCTCCATTTCCCTCTCTCTCATGTCAGTAATGTATCTTCCAGCTGATTTAAAGATGTCATTGCACAGAAAGCCTCCCTCCCTCCCTCTCTCCATCTCCTCTCTCCTCTCTCGCCCCATGTCACTCATACATCTCCCAGTGTACTAACAGCTTCATGTCATTAAACAGAAAGATCCTGCTCCTCTCCTCCCTCTCTCTCTCCATCTCCTTCCCTCACCCCTCTTGTAAAACCTCCTCCAGTCTGTTAACAGATTGATGTCATTAAGCAGAGAGCCCCTCTCTCCTCCCACCTCCCTCTCTCCAGTCAGTAATCAGCACACAGCATCTCCTGAAGTGTGCTCCAGTGCAGTGGGCTGTTGGGGGGTGGTGTGGTGTACTATAGTATAGTGTAATACAGTGCAGTATACTGTTGTAAGTGTAGTGCAGTGTGGTGTAGTATACTGTAGTAAGTGAGGTACACGGTGGTGCAGTGCGGTATAGTGTAGCACAGTGCAGTATACTATAGTAAGTGTAGTGCAGTGTGGTGTGGTGTAGTACAGTGTATTATAGTGTAGTACAGTGCAGTATACTGTAGTAAGTAGTACAGTGCAGTTGTCTGTAATTCTGGCTGACTAATGAACAGACACTGCAGCTTGTTAACCATGAGATTAATTAGTGTCACCTGAGTTTAATTACTGCTGCCCAGCGCTGTATTAATTACCATCGGGCACATGGCGTCTCAATGGGACGGCTGTCTCTGCTCCTGGGAGTGGGGCGGGGGGGCACTGCCTCCACTATCTGAAATATCTGAAGAAAGGCAACCATACACAACCAACCATGCTGACAGACACGTGTCTGTGACAAGGAGAAATAGAGAGGGGGGAGAGAGAGGGAGAGGGACAGAGAGAGAGGGAGAGTTTGCTGTGTTAGAGGTCGATTTACTGACACAAAATACTGTTCTGCCTACAGGCATCAGCCTGTGCCTATAGTGTTTGTAACAAATACAGGCAGATTGTACAGCTCAGAGACTATGAGACAGTCAGTGTGCACAGCTCAGTGACACAGTCAGTGTGTACAGTGTATAGTAAAGTGTGTATGGCTCAGTGACACAGTCAGTGTGTACAGTGTATAGTAAAGTGTGTATGGCTCAGTGACACAGTCAGTGTGAACAGTGTATAGTAAAGTGTGTATGGCTCAGTGACACAGTCAGTTTGTACAGTGTATAGTAAAGTGTGTATGGCTCAGTGACACCGTCAGTCAGTGTGTACAGATCAGTGACACAGTCATTGTGTATGGCTCAGTGACACAGTCAGTGTGTACAGTGTATAGTAAAGTGTGTATGGCTCAGTGACACAGTCAGTGTGTATGGCTCAGTGACACAGTCAGTGTGTACAGTGTATAGTAAAGTGTGTATGGCTCAGTGACACAGTCAGTGTGTATGGCTCAGTGACACAGTCAGTGTGTACAGTGTATAGTAAAGTGTGTATGGCTCAGTGACACCATCAGTCAGTGTGTACAGATCAGTGACACAGTCAGTGTGTATGGCTCAGTGACACAGTCAGTGTGTACAGTGACACAGTCAGTGTGTACAGTACAGTGAGTGTTATATTGTATTGTGCTGTGTTGTGTTTTGCAGTGTATGTTGTGTTGCATTGTGTTGTGGTGTGTTGTGCAGTGTTTTGTTGCTCTGCAGTAGCCCAGCTGGTTCTTGCTGCAGATATGAGTCAGTGCCGGGGCTGTAATTGGATCTGTGTGCTGCTCTCAGCTGCCGTAGACACTCATTTCTTTTCTCCTCCAACTCTCTCTCTCTCTCTCTCTGTCTCTGACAACCTTTCTTTCTCATTCTCTCCCAGTATTTCTTTCTCTCTCTCTCTCTCTCCCGTCTGTGTCCCACCACCCCCCTAACTCTCACTCAGTCTTGTTCGACTCTGGGAGGTCAGTGGTCAGCAGGTTGTTTAGGGCTGAAAACTGTGTGTGAGAGTGTGTGTCAGTGTGTATGTCCCTGTGTATTGGTGTGTGTGTGTGTGTGTGTGTGTGTGTATTGGTGTGTGAGTGAGTGAGTGTATTGGTGTGTGAGTGTGTGTGCGTGTGTGTGTGTGTGTGAGAGAGTGAGTGTATTGGTGTGTGAGTGTGTGTACGTGTGTGTATTGGTGTGTGTATGTGTGTGTGTGCCTGAGTGTATTGGTGTGTGTGTCTGTGTGTGTCAGTGTGTGTGAGTGAGTGAGTGTATTGGTGTGTGAGTGTGTGTGCGTGTGTGTGTGTGTGTATTGGTGTGTGAGTGAGTGAGTGTATTGGTGTGTGAGTGTGTGTGCGTGTGTGTGTGTGAGAGAGTGAGTGTATTGGTGTGTGAGTGTGTGTATGTGTGTGTATTGGTGTGTGTGTGTGTGTGTGTGTGTGTGCCTGAGTGTATTGGTGTGTGTGTATGTGTGTGTGTGTGTCAGTGTGTGTGAGTGAGTGAGTGTATTGGTGTGTGAGTGTGTGTGCGTGTGTGTATTGATGTGTGTGTGTGTGTGTGCCTGAGTGTATTGGTGTGTGTGTATGTGTGTGTGCGTGAGTGAGTGTATTGGTGTGTATGTCTGTGTGTGTCTGTGTGTGTCAGTGTGTGTGAGTGTGTGAGTGTATTGGTGTGTGAGTGTGTGTACGTGTGTGTATTGGTGTGTGTGTGTGTGTGCCTGAGTGTATTGGTGTGTGTGTGTGTGTGTATGTATACATGCAGAATGTACATTTTCCTTTTAATATGACAAGTGTGTCTCCTGGTTTATAACCCCTTACACTTTCGGGGCCGTTATGTTCTCTGTCCCTGTGTGTCTCCTGTCCTGTTGTGTGTGTTTAATACTGAGGGATTCTCCTGTCATCTCTCTCCCCCCGCCCTCTCTGTCTCTTTATATCTTTCTGAAATTCAAACTCAGTCCCCATCAATGTCTCTCTCTTTAGCGCTCTGTGTTTAATACAGAGCAGCTCCCCCTTCTCTTCATCTCTTCCCTCTCTCCCTCTCTCACCCCTCTCTGTGTCCCTCCCTCTCCCTCTCTCCCTCTCTCACCCCTCTCTCTGTCCCTCCCTCTCCCTCTCTCCCTCTCTCACCCCTCTCTCTGTCCCTCCCTCTCCCTCTCTCCCTCTCTGTGCCTCTCCCTCCCTCTCTCTCTGCTGGTGTGTGTTTATCACAGTACTGTCTGTGCAGAGGCTGTTCATTTGCTCCATGCTGACTAACCCATTAAAATGATGGCTCTTGAAAAGCTGGGTTTGCTGGTGAAACAGGTGCAATTAGCACAGTGCACTGATCGTATCAGCAGTCTTCATCTGTACTGTACTGGACTATACTGCACTGCACTGCACTGTACTGTACTGCTCTGCAGGCAGATGTTTGTGTCTAGATTGCATGCTAGTTTCCTCAGACCCGTACAGACCCCCCTCTATCTATGTGTGTGTGTGTGTGTGTGTGCGTGCGTGCGTGCGTGCGTGCGTGCGTGTGTGTTTGTGTGTTAGATGGTTGAGCTCAAAATATTGACCATTGCTCTCTCTCTCTCTCTCTCTCTCTCTCTCTCTCTTTCTCTCATTCTGTTCATCGTCAGGTCAGATGGGGACTCCTCCAAACAGGGCAGGTCTGTGACTCTTTACTACTTCTTTAAAACAACCGATGAAAACACAGGTTTTAAGTTGTTTGCTTTGAAAGTGGTCAAAGGCAGGAGAATCACAGTCTGGATTGATTTTGTGAAGACTTTGCTTACTAATTATAAATCGCACATAGATATAAAGAATGACCATGTAACATGCCCATTAAATATATTTGAATATGTTTATGATTTACTTTATGTATTTATTTATACATTTTGATATTGATTTACTACAGCATTCTCTCACATACATTCATTGATTCAGTATTGCCAGGTGTGTGTATTTGATCAAGTGTGTATTTAGCAGCTGTTCATATATATGGCCCTTCTTTAATGTTAAGAGCCGTTTATTTACCCAGGACAGTGTGGTACCTGTGTGACCTGTGGCCCAGCATTTGGCGTGGCCATACATATATATATCTCACTATTGACAGGGTGACCATTCATATATATGTAGTGGCACACAATATTGATTTATTTTACCTTTTACTGGAATGTTCATGTTAAAGACAAGGCCATCAAAAATATAAATGCCTTTTGTTATTTGATTGATTAGTCCAGCATGTCGGCCATTTTTGTCACAGGTGCAGAATCTATTATTTTCGTGTCAAAATCACATTTCCATTTTACTGGTGGTTGAACAACATGAATGCAGGTATTAAAGGATGAGATATACACAATTATTTTTCAGTGGTGGTTTGTTGATGTATAAAATATGTATTAACCATTGACCAACATGTGCATCTAGTGAATGATGTGTCAGGCATATATATTCAATTATTAATAAGCAACATGTGAATCTGTCCACGGGTCGGCCACAGACATGGAACAGACACACAAGTTTCTTGTTTATCACAGAGCAGCGATGTCTCGGTCTGAACATTCACGGGTGTATTGTTACACGGATCAAACTGATGTGACGTTGAAGTGTGTGTGTATTTACTGAAGCAGGAGCCACACATCTGTTTGTACAAGCCTGACCCCAGTCCACTCAGAGGAGACCTAACGGGTGTGTTTGTGCTCTGAATTTGAGCAGTGCCTGGTTGTGAATTAAGGATCGGACACAGGTGTATGTAGAGGTGTGTCACAGGTGAGTGATGTATGTATAACGCAGAGGGGACCCATGTTTCAGGCGCAGTGCAGCGTGTGCAGTATTTCAGGTTGTTTGGGGTTTCTGCGGTTGCTGTGGCAGGCCTGTAGCGCTGGCCCGGTCCGCTGGCTCTGCTTAGGGGTGCCTTGGTGCAGGACAGGCTTTGCTCATGGGTAGCGTAGTTCTGTCCTCAGTGTGACACAGTCTAGGAGGGTAACGTACACATGCACACACAAACACACACACACACACGCACACACAGCCGCTGTACAGGTGTAGGGGTCTCTGTGATCCTGATATGTTGTGAGCGCTGTTTGTATCGGGCTCATGTGATGGGCTGCGCTGATGTCATCCCTCTGACTTCAGTCGAATGTATGGTGTAAGGGGGCCGGTCTGGTGCGGGCGGAGCTGTGGGGGGGGTGCTCAGAGATGCGCCGGGTCCGAGTCTGGGTCCAAGCTAGGGCTTAGTGCCCACACACACACACACACACACTCACACACACACACAGACACAGACACACACGCACGCACACGCGTGCGCCACATCTCCCTGTGTGTCAGAGAAAACCCTCATGTTACTTCTGATCATCACCACCTTCAGGGGCGGTTTGAACAGGGATAGACAGGGACCGGCACAGGCACAGGGATGGGCATGGGTACACGGACAGGGACAGACAGGGTAACAGGACAGACAATGCTGCTGTCCAGAGCACCTTCTGTCTGAGGCGGCGTCACTCGATTCGATTGTCATTCAGTAAACTGTGGGGGGGGGGGTAATATACATTATGGGGTGCGTTCTCTCTTTCTCTCCTAACACAACTTCAATCCCTCTCCCCCTCTCTCCCCCTCCCTCTCCCTCTCCTCTCTCCCTCTCTCTCTCCCCCACCCCCCGCTTGGTGACTGTGCCTGGTAGCTGGAGGTGATGATGCGTTTTCCTGCTGTTCTGCAGCAGCTGTCGCTCAGACGCTCATTAAATGCCTCGGGGGAAAGAGAGACACTGCAGCCCTGCCTCGGCACCCCTCACACCCCCGAGAGGGAGAGCGAGACTAACTAATCACAGAAAGAGAGCGAGAGTGAAAGAAAGAGGAACATGAAGTAAATAGAAAAGGAGTGAAGTAGATCAGGCAGCATTTTGAATTTCGACCTATGCTTAAGATTCCAGCCCCAATATACTGACTGACTGACTGACACACTGACTGACTGACACACTGACTGACTGATATACAGACCGACCGACTGACACACAGACTGAATGACAGTGACTAACTGACTGACACAGTGACTGACTGATATACAGACTGACTGACTGACACACTGACTGACTGACTGACTGACACACTGACTGACTGACGACACACTGACTGACTGAATGACACACTGACTCACTGACTGACTGACACACTGACTGACTGACTGACTGACACACTGATTGACTGACTGACACACTGACTGACTGACTGACACACTGACTCTCTGCATGTATCGCTAACCAGGGAGATGTGTTATTCTGCAAGTGACAACAGTACTGCATTTTGTTTTGCATTGTTATCATTGTTGTTGTTATTAATTCTCTTGAACAATCTTGTTCACTCCAGAGCACAAAGGGTTAAAACAGCGAAGCCTGTGGTCGCTATGGAAACTGTAAATCTTTCCCCCTCTGGCTGTTCCACTCAGTGAACCTCCCCCTCCCTCCCACTCTCGCTCACCCCTGGGGGGGCTGTTCTATGGGTGAGCACCCCCCCCACATCTTCCTCTCAGCTCACTGTGCACAATCCCGTCGGAACTGGAAAAGCACTTAAAACATAAATGTATATATTCACTGCGACAAAATATATACATTTCATTTGTGCAGTAAATCACTCGAGGGGCGGTTTGCACAGTTAGCAGAGTGAGCCCCAGCGCCGCGACGCACACAGGGTATTTATAGCCGCGTTGCAGCGTATATCCTCAGCTCACTGTTCCTCGGGGGCTGAGGAGGGGGCCACAGTGGTCCCTGAGGATGGTGAAGGGGGCCACAGTGGGTCCCGGTGCAGCACACTGACGTTGTGTAGGGGGCCCTGGCCAGGCGCTCCTGCCGTGGGAAGCTCAAACTCAGTGATTTGCACCGGGGAGGGTCTTAGACCCTTTCAAACCAGGACTGAGACACTGCGACCAGGGCCTCTGTCTCCATCGTCCTGAGCCACCACTCGCTGTTGCAGCCCAACTAGGCTGCACTCCTGACCCGGCTCTCCCAACCCTGCTCCTGACCCGGGGCCCGGCTCTCCTGGCCCTGTGCTCCTGACCCGAGGGTCGGCTCTCCCGGCCGTGTGTTGTGCCGCATGGCTGGCTGTGCTCTGTGCTGCACTGGGGCACACCGCAGGGCTCTCGCTCTGCAGCTCATAGTGCAGATGTTCCAGGAGCTCTGCGCGACCCAGCAGGTTCACTGCCCTGAGGGCAGCGTGGTTGTGAAACACACCAGTTCTGACAAGGACAAGTGAAAAAACAAACTGTGGTGAAAACGAAGCCAGTCTGTGCTGCCTGAAGCCTCCCAGAGACGCTGGGAAGGATTAACCACCATGTGCACAGCCATCCGACAACACTATAACAACATTATAACAATTATATACAAGTCCATGTACACAGCCATCTGAGTCCAAGAGGAGAGCACAGCAACACTATAATGACAATATAAAGGACTGTCCAGAAGGGTCAGTTTTTACCTTCGAAGGTTTGGAACACCTTATCAAACGAAGGTTGGAAGCTTTGTTGGCGCTAATTTGCATAATGTATTGACGTCACTAGCTACTAGTGTATAGATTTGAATGAAAATCCTACTTTTCTTTTAACAGGTAATACATATAAACAAAACAAGATATTGTAATCTACAAGGGGATGTTTTATCTTGAACAGTAATCATGTTTTTATTTATTTTTACAAGAAACAGTTTTATGTATAGGTGTTAATTTTACTTAACATAACAGACTGTACGCGCAGTGACATATGCATGTTAACTTTAATTTGTATTTTATTCAATACAGAAAAAGTGTGGGACATAGCGAATGTGTGAACACCTTGATGAATACACCCCGGTGTTCAGTAACATTAAAAAATACAACTATACTGAAGTAGTAAATACTACAGACACCGGAACACAGACACCTTGACATTTGGGTTAACTATAATAAAGACTCCCTTCTAGAGTTTGTGTCAACATTATATATTTGTCGGCGTATTATTTTATCATTAATAATATAAATAATAATGGCTCGACTGCAATGAACTCGCAGTTAGTCCACTTGACCCATTAAGCCTGAGAAATGCCTGATCATTTAAACTTAGTTGGTTAAGTGATCCTGGAGATTGATTGGTCCTCCGTGATACCAATTTCCAGTTGCACAGCTTACATTAAGCTGTTTGGGGGTCTGCTGCTCATGTAGCAAATCATTCCACACAGCAGATGTTTTTCGAAACATTTACGTTTCCATTATTACACAACACTTTGCTGTAAAGATGGCGGATAAAGAAACAATAACGCAGAATAACACCGAGTGTCCACAGGCAGCTGGCAAATGGGGGACAGTGCTCTTTCAGAGGAAGATACAAATATCACTGTAATCGTATATTTTAAAAATACATCGTTTACATGTAGTCTGGTCCAATGCCTGCTGAAGCGACAGTGGCAACCGAGGGTCTCTTTATGACGTTTTGAATGTTATATCCAGCCACTTGTATTGAAGTAATGGCGGTATACAAGTCTAATGTTGTAGTGCAGATCGGCTATGAGGGACGTCTGAAGTGTGGTTTAGTATTGTAACGCTTGCGGGTTCAACAACTACTCGTTGTATATGGATTATGAGTGCAGTATAGCCAGGTCTCAGGCACTGAACACTCCTTCACCTGTTCTCCTCTCCCTGCGCTCCTCCCCACCGCACCGCCTTCAGCCCTTTAACCCTCTACTGGGTGCGGTGGCGCTCCAGTATTCTCTACTGACGAGAGAAATACAGTCGATGTGACTGTCCCGGTTTTAATCCTCCGAATCTCTGGAGACCGACCGAACCTCTGAACGTTCGAACCTTCGAAGACAGCCCTAAATGATACTATAACAATATTTTACAAATAAATACACAAAGAAGAAAATTGACAGAGCATGTGTGTTTGTGTGCGAGTGTGTGATTGTGTTTGTGAGCATCTCTCAGTCAGTGTTTCAGACAGTTGTGTATATAGACATAAATACACCACAAAACTCTCCTCTCCTTCCAAGTGCTCTCTCTCTCTCTCTCTCTCTGGTCTCTTTTTTCTTTTTCAGAGCCTGCAGTGGCATTTGTTACCAGAGCAACCAAAAGCATCTTTTATTACAGTTGCCCTTAGCAACACCGTGCAAAAGATTAACACACACATGTATATATAACACATAAATAAAGTATTTTAGAAATGTGTTTTAATGGAGCAGTGACCTGCCTGCAGCTGCCTGTTCAGTCAGGGTCACAGTGTTCTCTGAGCTGCCTGTGGCTTTTCTGAGCAGTCTCCACCACGCTGCTGCACTGCTCTCACACACGGGTCAGCCTGTTGACTCTGCAGCAGTTTAGTCCAGTCCAGTCAGTCAGCCTGCAGCAGTCCATTACAGTCAAATTGTTGATTAACACACATACGCACACAAACACACATTAACACACATATATGCAGACATCGCATACACACAAATGGGAACAGACATACTGTCAATCGCACACACACACACACACACACACACACAGAGACACACACACAGACACTCACACACACACACACACACACTCACACACACACACACACACACACACACACACAAACTCTCTCTCTCCAGCTATGTGTGAGAGAGCAGTTGCCGTGGGAACACAGTGATTTATCACAAGTGTACATGTGGAGAACAGTGTGGGCGGGAGAGAGAGAGAGAGAGAGAGGCAGAGGGAATGAAAGAGAAGAGGGAGGGATGGAAGGAGGGAGAGAGAGAGACTGAGGGAAAGAAAGAGAAGGAGGGAGGGATGGAGGGAGGGAGAGAGACAGAAGGAGTGGGAGGGGTTATCGACAACCCATTTCTAAAATTAAAACCAAAACAAGACCTGAACATTATAAACTGTGATTTGTTTCAGATTGTCCTTCTTTTTCTGGTGGTTGTCTACTAGTTGTTTCATACCGTCCGCATCGGCAGTTAATGCAGCCTGAGACTCACTGGGTCTGACTGAGAGAGTTGTGTGTCTTTGTGCTGAACTGCAATGCTGCATTGCGGTGCCAGACGGAGAGACTTTACTCTATATAGCACTGTGCTCCCCTGGCAGAGTACCTACAGCCATTCGATCAGCCGTCCGTACCTCCATCCCAGCAGCACCAGCACCAACATGTGTAGCTCGGCCTCTGCAGACCTGCGCCTAGTTTAGTTAACCCAGTAGAAACTTATGTATTTGACTTATTTGTTGTGATTTTAATTACTGTTGCTGGGTTGTTTTACTCCTGCACTCCTGCACAGTGCGATCCTCTTCAAAGACCCACGCGGCAGCAACGTCCGTCCCAAACACAGTCAGCAAAACCGCAACACCAAAAAACGACGACAGCTTGCCTGGATACCCACCCCCCTTTTGCCCCTGTTCCCCTCTCAGAAAAAAATCATGCCTTGCTCCTGCCTCACTTCCTGCCTCCCAAGTTCAGACACCCCCTCCACGCTCTCACAGCCACCAATCAGACGGTGGGTTTGAGACAGCAGGGCCCACCCACACTTCGAACCACACCCCTTTCTCCCTTTTCTTCCCTCACTTTCCACACTCTCTCCCCTTCACCCCCATCTCTCTCGCTCTCTCTGTGTTCTGCTATGCTGTGGTGTTGTGAGTGCATTGATCCGCTGTTGTTGCTGATGTTCTCTGGGTGTTGTGCTCTATTAATCAGTGTCGTTGTTTCAGTGTGTACAGGGGCCAGGAGGCGGGGGGGGTGAGGGCTGTGTACCAGTGTACCCCATAGGGTTGTCATTATTATTAGTAGTAGAATTACTAATGGTAGTAGGACTAATAGTTATAGAGGTAGTAGTAGTAGTAGAAACATAGTTATATGAGATATATGTTTACTCTGCATACACATTGGTGACACAGAGCACAAATCAGAGCACACTCCAACACAGCACAACACTCACTCTGAAGGCTGATGTGTATGGGGTAGAGCTCAGATGACGGTGGCAGGACTGTGAGTGTGTGTGTGTGTGAGTGTGCATGCTCCCTCTGACCCCCTGAGAGGTGGAGAGAGAGAGAGGCAGAGACAGAAACAGACAGAGAGAAACAGTCATCATCACCACCTTGTGTCTCTGTTGTGGGAATTATTTTATGAGCTCAATAAAGATACAGGTGCTGTCCAGCACCGTACCGCTCTGTATAAAGCAGCCACAGGACAGCAGGGTGTGTTCGGCATGTCCCCCGGGGCAGTCCAGTCAGTCAATCTCTGCATTGTCTCGCTGTCAGGGTCAGTGCCTGTAGTCTGAGGAAGACGACCTTGTGACCTTTAGAGTAGAGCCCAGAGCTGCAGATAGTGAGGCTGGGGAGAGAGTCTGTGAGGATTGTGACAGGCTGGAGAGTAGAGCCCAGAGCTGTGAGTCTCTGAAGGAGACTGTCCCCGAGTGCACCATCAGCGTCTCTTCACCGTGGCTCCTCTGTTGCTTTGCTCTGCTTATTTCCGTGTGCCTCTTATCTCTTTGTTTGTTTGTTTTTTTTTCCTCGTTGTCTTATTTTTATTTCTATTTTTTCTTGACTTTTTTTCTTTCTTTCTTTCCTTTCCTTTGTTTCTCTCTCTCTCTTCTATCTGTCTCTATCTCTCTCTCTGTCAGGTCTACTCCTAATTCCACCTGTACTACTACTACTACTACTACTACTCCTAGCAATTCTGCTACCACCACCACAACTACTACTGCTACTACTACTACCTCCCTGCACACCAGCCTGCCTGCTGCTCACAGACACTCAAGCCACCATCAGTATTGCTGCCCAGCCCGGCTCCTCCTCCCCCAGCAGCCAAACTCACTCCCCCCTGCCAGGCACTCCTCCGAGCAGGCAAGGTAAGGGCCAGCCAGCCCCCCACTCCACACCCCCCACCCACCCACCCCACTCTCTCTCACTCACTCTGTCACTCAGTCACTCCCTCTCACTCCCACAGTCTCTCTCACTCCCACTCTCTCACTTTCTCCTATCCTGCTGGCTCTCCTCCACTCCGCAGTCCTCCCTCTCCAGGCTCCCTTTCCCAGCATTCCCAGGGTCTCCCCTCCCATTCCGCTTCCCATCCATATTCCCAAAAACAGACATGGGGATTGGTGCACTGCCAGAGACTGGTACCCCCTGGGCAATGTGTTAGAACACAACCACACCCCACTGCACTGCACTGTGTGGTGTAGTTTTATTCAGGCAGTCAGGGTATCATAAGTATTAAAATTTTGAATGTTTTTATTATTTTGTAATGTAAAATACTTATCCTAATAAAACAGTCAGGGTATCAGTCAGTGTGCTGTTACTGTAACTCAGTATTAGCAGAGTAGTGCAGAACATGACCACAGTATTACAGTACTGCAATGTAACATTATTACAGTACTGCAGTATTACAGTATTACATTGATACAGTAATGCAGTTACTTTATTACAGTACTGCGGTGTTACAGTGTTACAATGTTACAGTACTGCAGTGTTACAGTATTACAGTGTTACATTGTTACAGTACTGCAGTGTTACAGTATTACAGTGTTACATTGTTACAGTACTGCAGTGTTATAGTATTAGTTACATTATTACAGTGTTACAGTACTGCAGTATTATAGTGTTACAGTATTACAGTACTGCAGTACTACAGTGTTACAGTATCACAGTTTTAGAGTGGTACAGCACAGCAGGGTGGTGGTGGGGTGGCATTAGCTCCTTCTCTCTCTCTCACACACTGAAGTTGTTTCCACACTAGACAGTTGAACCCGGGTGGAGAATCCAGCACTTCCACAGTCATTGTCACCCGGGATGAGACTCTGACACCAGTGAAGTGGCCCTGTAGAGACCAGGGCTGAGATCCCCACCGGGACGAGCCTCCCCTCAGCGTCAAATACAGTCATGAGTCATCACACTGTGCTGCAGCGCTGGGCAAGTGTGAACACAAGCAGGGCTGAGCTCAGGGCCCAGTCACCCAGCTTTACACACTCCCTTACTCACCCCAGCCTTTCACAGCCCCCGTCCTTCGCATCACTCTCCCTCTCTCTCTTCTTCCATATGGCCCCTTCTCTCTCTCTCTCTCTCTCTCTCTCTCTCTCTCTCTCTCTTTCTGTCCTTGCATCTGTATCGATGTCTTTCTGTGTCCTGTTCGGTGACACTTTCTCTCTCCGTCACTCTTCCCTCTCTGGCTCCAGACACACTGGGATGCCTATGTAGTGCAGGTGTCACAGTTCTTGCGCTACCAAACTTCGTACATTCAACTTAATTCCCAGCACTTTGTTAGTGCTTTTCTAATGGATACAATTAATAATTATTAATTTTTAATCGATGCAAACAAAACTACTAATTTCCATTGGAGACAAAGGTGGGATGTTCAGAGCACCTCTCCTCTCAGAGCGTTTTGTGTTGCTGTATGGCTGATAGCCAATCAACAGTCAATTATACGTTCGAAAACCAATCAGCAAGGGGTATTTACAGCCAGTTTCCTTTAAAATATAAAGAAATAACGATAGTCATATGATACGATATGTCTGTCCACTACTGTAAGTTAAGCTTATTCGCTCTGCCTTCCTGTGATGCATCTCGGTCCTAAAACACCATAATTTTACATTTCATATTATAATCTCCCCTCACTTATTCTATTGACAGACGGTGCAATAATAATAATAATAATAATAATAATAATGAAATATAAAATGTGTGTTTATGGGCTTAATGAATGCTTTTTATAATAATTATTATTATTATTCCATTCAGTAGTGCTAGACAGATTAAATTTCGTAAAGTGATTATAAATCACACAGCAGCGGTTGTTATAAGTTTTTTTTTCCTCTACCTGATCATCCAAAATGATTGACAGACTACAGTGAAGTGTCGAGCAGCACTCTCGCTGGGGATCGGACCTCCTCGGAGCAGACACTGGGAGTCACGAGTGCACACACACAATACACATACACGTAAAATATCAACACAAACCCACACATACACATACGTTCCCTGAAAAATTATGGCTTTGGGTTTGTGTTTAGTAATACGTCGGGGATGCAGTTGCGATGTACCATGGTAAAAACACAGTAAAGTGTAGTCTGGAGTACCATGGTGAAATTACAGTTTACTGTGGTAAAAAACTAAAGCAAAAACACACCATCATATTGATGTGTTTTGTGGTGTGCTGTGGTAGCCTCTTGACACAATGACGTGTTGTGTGGTGTGCTGTGGTAGCCTATTGACACAGTGATGTATCGTGTGGTAGCCTATTGACACAGTGACGTGTTTTGTGGTGTGCTGTGGTAGCCTATTGACACAATGATGTGTCGTGTGGTAGCCTTTTGACACAGTGACGTGTTGTGTGGTGTGCTATGGTAGCCTATTGACACACTGATATGTTGTGTGGTGTGCTGTGGCAGCCTATTGACGCAGTGACTTGTCATGTGGTAGCCTATTGACACAGTGACGTGTTGTGTGGTGTGGTGTGGTAGCCTGTTGACACAGTGACGTGTCGTGTGGTAGCCTATTGGCACAGTGACATGTCCTGTGGTGTGCTGTGGTAGCGTATTGACACAGTGACGTGTCGCGTGGTAGCCTGTTGGCACAGTGACGTGTGGTGTGTAAGACGCACAGAAATAACACATATCCAATAATATATCATGCAAGGAGTTCTGTCACTCAGGTATCTCAGATCCTATGTGCTGTGTTCATGTATGTGCTCCGCTGCGCTAAATGTGGTAAATGTGCATCTCTGTGCGTGAGTTCCATGTCGAGGCTTGAGTCAGGACAGTGACGTGTCCTCCAGCCGTGTCACAGCGGTGTGTGTGTGTCGGGGGGGCAGACAGAGCTGTGTATGAGGACAGTCACTGTGGGACCCCTGAGGACAGAGGAGACACACTGCTTCCACCTCCCCTGCCCTCAACCTTGCACAGTTTCTTTCACACCCTGTTGAATCTGCATCCAAGAGGGGGAAACTGCTCGTCGGCTTCTCAGATATCTTGGCTCTGGTTTGCAGAGAGGGGCTGTGCTGTTAGAGCCACAATGGCACTGGCAGAAATAATCAGCCAGCAAGTGTGTGTCTACGGCAGAGTGCGTAGCCCAGACAGACTGTAGGCCGGGGGCGCCCTCTGCTGGCCAGCTGCTGCAGTGCCACTGTGAATAGATCCGTGTGCTGGAGCAGGGTTTCATGATACTGTAGTATTTTATGTACAGATACTGCAGAGAAGTAGTAATTAATTGTTTCAGCAGTTCAGACAAGCCTACTAGACATATGTCGTAGAGGGTAAGAGTTTATTTCGGCCCAGAATCGATGGACTGAGGGAATGTTGACCCGTCCGTGAACCGAGGAGTGCAGGGCAGGCAGGCAGAGTGATGCATGCTGGGAAAGTGCGTGTGTTGTTGGAGATACTCAGGCCTGGGTCCAGAACGGGGGGGTGTCTTCCTATTGACCTGGCCTGTTCGAGTTCGTGAAATCCATAGTAACTGCAGGAGTGATGTCAGCAGTTAAAACAGTCCAGTCAGTGACTCTGCAGCAGTACAGTGACTGTATGTGTGTGAGTGTGAGTGAGAGACTGTGTGTGTGTGTGTGTGTGTGTGTGTGTGTGTGTGTGTGTGTGCTGTGATGTTGTAAGTACGTCGTCTGAAATACGCTGGTCTTCTCACAGGCTGTGTGAAGCAGTTTTGATCGGCCCACAGTTCTTTAAAGTGCCTCAGAGCAACATCATCATCAACAACAACAACAACAACAACAACAACAAAAACAACAACAACATTGCCTCCCCCTCTGAAAATAAGACAATAATAAAAATACTTGCGTCGATCCAAGGTTTTCGTTATCGTATGGAAAGGAACGCTGACCGCGGAAACAGCCTGTCCTCATTGGAAACGCTCTCCCAAAACTCCGAGTGGACCTCACCTTTGTCTGACCTCTTCCCGACCCCACCTCCCCATCTTACAAGCAATTGGATAGTGTGCGCACACACACACACACACACACAGCCCCTCTCTCCCACCAACGCTTTCAGTGTGTCCGCCCTGAATGATGGAGAGAGAGAAGGAAACATAGAGATAAAGGAGTCATTTTCTTCACTCATTTTCTTTTCCCCCCATGCTTGCCCGCCCCCTCTCTTAATCTAACTCTCCTTCTCTATCTCTACCTATCTCATTCCTCCCGCCTCTCTCTCTCCCTCTCTGCCTCTCTCTGGCAGTTGTCAAACTGACGTGAAAAGCCCCCGGCCCTTTCTGTTCCCTCTATCATGTTCCTCTCCTGTTACTGTCTCCCTCTCCTTTCTCTCTCTCTGTGTGTTACTGTGTCTGTCCTTTCTCTCCCTCCCCTCCCTCTGTATCTCCATCTCTCTATTTTGTGTGTATTACGGTATCTGTCCCTCTCTCTTTCTCTCTATGCCACACACTCTGTCCTCTTCTTCCTGTCTCTGTCCTCTCTTCTCTCTGTTTTGTGTGTATTACTGTCTCTGTCCCTGTCTCTGTCTCTCTGTCTCTCTTTCTTTCTCTCTCAGAGAAGACGAAGATGATGACATCGCACATCAGTTCTGTTGCCCCGCCTCCGAGTGCAGCAGCCCCTCCTCCAGGTAACATGGAGGCCACGCCCACCCACCCCCTTTTGACCGACTCCCTCCAATCACAAAACAAAGCCCTGCCCCACATGCCCCTCCCACTCGAACTCCGGCTGACCCACGGGGCGGGACAGAAAGGCGAACGGCCGATCAGAGAGCAGGAGCTCTGAAGCTGCCACTGAGAAGCGCGAGAGCACGGATCGCAGACAGAGACTCTGGAGACCGAAATGCCTCCTTGGGGCCCTCGCCCGTACTGACACCGACCACGGTCTGAGCTCGCCAACTGCACCCTGGGAAGACTCGGAAGATAAACCTAAACATTGGTGCGAGTTGCATGTATTTATTCCCTCTTCAGTCGTTGTAGTGGGGGGGGCACCATTTTGGCCGCTCTGTTTGCGCGGAAGGGACACGGGGAGATGCGATGGAGCCCAGGGGCCGCCAAGCGCCAGCCAATACAGAGCAGTGCAGTGCAGTGCAGTGCAGTAAAGTACAGTGCAGTGCAGTGCAGTAGAGAGCAGTGTATACAATGCAGTGGCCTGGGGTCGAGCTCAGCTCCGTCTCCACTCACTCCTTGGCTGCCAGACGCTGAGCCCAAAGACTGACCTGTGTTCCGCTGCCTCACAGGGCTGCCCTGGACTGAGGGAGGCTCTGTCTCTCTGTCTGACTGTGTCCCTTGGACTCAAAGGAAAGGTCAGAGCTGCAGGGGGGCCACGTGACTCTTGTCTCTGGTATGAGGGTTCTGCGGGTGTCCAGTTGATTGTGTGAGGGGTCTCCGGGGGTCCAGTCGAGTGTGTGAGGGGTCTGTGGGGTTCCAGTCGAGTGTGTGAGGGGTCTGACCTGGTCCAGTCGAGTGTGTGAGGGGTCTGTGGGGTTCCAGTCGAGTGTGTGAGGAGTCTGACCGGGTCCAGTCGAGTGTGTGAGGGGTCTGCGGGGGTCTAGTCGAGTGTGTGAGGGGTCTGTGTAGTCCAGTCGAGTGTGTGAGGGTCTGCGGGGGTACAGTCGAGTGTGTGAGGGGTCTGCGGGGGTCCAGTCGTGTGTGTGAGGGGTCTGACTGGGTCCAGTCAAGTGTGTGAGGAGTCTGTGGGGGTCCAGTCGAGTGTGTGAGGAGTCTGCGTAGTCCAGTCGAGTGTGTGAGGGGTCTGTGTAGTCCAGTCGAGTGTGTGAGGGTCTGACGGTCCAGTCGAGTGTGTGAGGGGTCTGCGGGGGTCCAGTCGAGTGGGTGAGGGGTCTCCGGGGGTCTAGTCGAATGTGTGAGGGGTCTGTGGTGGTCTAGTCGAGTTTGGGAGGGGTCTGTGGGGGTCCAGTCGAGTGTGTGAGGGGTCTGACTGGGTCCAGTCGAGTGTGTGAGGGGTCTGTGGGGGTCCAGTCGAGTGTGTGAGGGGTCTGACTGGGTCCAGTCGAGTGTGTGAGGGGTCTGTGGGGGTCCAGTCGTGTGTGTGAGGGGTCTGACTGGGTCCAGTCAAGTGTGTGAGGGGTCTGTGGGGGTCCAGTCAAGTGTGTGAGGAGTCTGCGTAGTCCAGTCGAGTGTGTGAGGGTCTGACGGTCCAGTCATGTGTGTGAGGGGTCTGTGGGGGTCCAGTCGAGTGTGTGAGGGGTCTGCGGGGGTCCAGTCGAGTGGGTGAGGGGTCTACGGGGTTCCAGTCAAGTGGCTCTGAGGCCGATGATGTGCTCACTTCCTCCTTTGTGTGTGGAGTCAGTGTTAGGGGGCGTGGCTGAGTCACAGTGACCTGGGGGGTGGAGGAGGGGTCAGGGGTCATTGATGGACTGATGGACCCCCCTGCCGTGCCCTGTCTGAGGGTCTTCTCTCTGTGTCTACCTCTCTCGCTCTTTCTGCACCATTCTCTCCCCATGTCTATGCCCCTCCTTCTCTCTCTGCCTGCATCTCTCCATCCCTCCCTTTGTGTGTGAGTGTGTGTGGGGGTCGCCTGTGCTCACCTGGTCCTTGGGTGACGCGGGGCTGTTATGGTGATTATCGTGAGTCTTATTAACAATAACAATGCTAACAGTATAACAGTGTCAATACTGACAGTGGCTGTGCAGGAGGTGCCGTAGTGGACTGTTAACTCTCATTCTGATGGTGAAGATGAATGATGGGGATGAAGGTCTTGAGTCCATAACAGTACAACCCCCCCTGCACATTACATATACGCTCATGCATGTGTGTGTGTGTGTGTGTGTGTGTGTGTGTGTGTGTGTGTGCGTGAGTGAGTGAGTGAGTGAGTGTGTGTGTGTGAGTGTAACATTCTCATCTAGAAACACCCTCTTAAAGTCATTAAAGGGTTACATTTAAAAATCCTATTTTGGGGGGAAAAATAAGCAAAGGGGAAAAAACCTTAAGAACTTATAAAGATAAGGAATTAAAAAGTTATAAAGATAACTAGATAATAATACAAAAATATTTAAAAAGATAATATAAATGTAAATAAGTCAAAATAATTATATAAATAAATGAGTGAAAATGTCTGTTCAGATTGTTGGTTCGCAGTGAAGAAGAGGATGGTGCTGATGCTGGGAAAGATACTGAAGTCTATTAAGAAGTATATTAATATTATAAATACTGACAGGTGGTGGATTAATAAAATATTCTTCACTTCTGAAACACAACTGTCCTGGCCTCTGTGTCTGATTGTATGTGTGTGAGTGTGGGTGTTTGGGAGTGTATGTGTGTGTGTGTGTATGTCTAAGTGTGTCTGATTTTGTGTGTGTGTTTGTGAGTGTATGTTTGTGTGTGTGTTTCATTGTGCGTTTGTGCGTCTGTGAGAGGGAGTTAGTGAGTCTGTGTTCAGCCTGTCTGCAGTTGCATGCAGTGGACACTGGGTGGTGCTGTGCACTCACTGGAAACACACTGATCCTGTACAGCTTCACTGTGCTGATTGTGTCGTAACCTGATTTCGTGCTGTGGCTGCTGGTGTTGAAACAGCAGAGAGGCGAGGCACAGATCAGGCACATGCACACACACACACACACACACACACACACACACACGGTGTAATTAGATGTAACAATGGGCATTAACACTACAACACAACATTAGTATGTGCTGCGGTAAACACAGCACCGATGTGGCCACTGACGGCAGGCAGTGCGGAAACTTTGCTGGTCTACAGCAGTGAAGAGACTGGGGTACAGAGCTAGAGGACCCCAACAGCGGTGCTCCGGGGGGCTGACATGCTGCCTCATGGAGTAGGGCACAGTGAACTGGTAGGAGCTGTAGCTGCTGTACAGTAGAACAAGATCGATGCTTGTTTGTTCAGGGAAAACTGCAGTGTTAGCGGTGAAATTCAGAGTAACTGCGGGGGAAAGAATGCAGCTGTAAATAAATCATAATCATGAACACATGATTCTCAGGAGTAGATGTTCATAGGAAATCTGTGGCCCTTATTCGTCACCCTCTCTCTCATTCTTCTACTGTCACAGGAAGTCGTGAGCCATAGGGAGGGCTGACACAGGAAGTTGATAAAAAAAAATGAAGAAGCAGCATTTCTCAAATCGGAAACTTCTGAGGTCAGGACGGTTGTGGGGGATGAGAGAGGAGGATGATGGAGCAGGAGAAAGAGGAAGAATAGGGGGGAGCTCATGAGTTAGCAACATCAGCATCACAACCAGGCATCCCGACTGAAAGGGCATCATTGGTCAGTGTTTAGCAGTGCTGGTGTGTAAAAGTGTGTTAGTAGTAGTAACAGTAGTAACAATGTGTAACAGTGTATCACTGTGTTAGTGTGTATCACTCTGTAAGTGTGTTATTATCAGCCCGGTTGCAGGGCAGGGCTACTTCCTGGATACTTTCTCTCTCTCTCTCTCAAATTCATATTTGATGTTTATTTATTTACCAGAATTGTGTGTGTATATATGTATCTAACTGTGTATGCATATAAGAGTGTGAATGTATGTATATTCATTTTTCATATTCAAACTATAGAAACTGAGTCTGTTGGTAACTACTTCTGTGACAATGTACTACAACAGTGACAGTGTGGTACAGTACAGTACAATACAGTGCAGTGTGGTACAGTACAGTGACAGTGTGGTACAGTACAGTACAATACAGTGCAGTGTGGTACAGTGCAGTGTCAGTGTGGTACAGTACAGTACAGTGACATTGTGGTTCAGTACACTACAGTACAGTACAGTGTCAGTGTGGTACAGTACAGTACAGTGCAGTGACAGTGTGGTACAGTACATTACAGTGACAGTGTGGTACAGTACAGTACAGTGCAGTGACAGTGACAGTGTGGTACAGTACAGTACAGTGACAGTGTGGTTCAGTACAGTACAGTGCAGTGACAGTGTGGTACAGTACAGTGACAGTGTGGTACAGTACAGTACAATACAGTGCAGTGTGGTACAGTGCAGTGTCAGTGTGGTACAGTACAGTGCAGTGACAGTGTGGTACAGTACAGTACAGTGACAGTGTGGTACAGTACAGTACAGTGCAGTGACAGTGACAGTGTGGTACAGTACAGTGATAGTGTGGTACAGTGCAGTGACAGTGTGGTAAGTACAGTACAGTACAGTGACAGTGTGGTACAGTACAGTGACAGTAACAGTGTGGTACAGTACAGTGATAGTGTGGTACAGTGCAGTGACAGTGTGGTACAGTACAGTGCATTACAGTGAAAGTGTGGTACAGTACAGTGCAGTGACAGTGTTGTACAGTGTAGTACAGTGATAGTGTGGTACAGTACAGTACAGTGTGGTATAGTACAGTACAGTGATAGTGTGGTACAGTGCAGTGACAGTGTGGTACAGTACAGTGCAGTGTCAGTGTGGTAAGTACAGTACAGTACAGTGACAGTGTGGTACAGTACAGTGACAGTAACAGTGTGGTACAGTACAGTGATAGTGTGGTACAGTGCAGTGACAGTGTGGTGCAGTACAGTGCAGTGACAGTGTGGTACAGTACAGTGCATTACAGTGAAAGTGTGGTACAGTACAGTGACAGTGTGGTACAGTACAGTGCAGTGACAGTGTTGTACAGTGTAGTACAGTGATAGTGTGGTACAGTACAGTACAGTGTGGTATAGTACAGTACAGTGATAGTGTGATACAGTGCAGTGACAGTGTGGTGCAGTACAGTGCAGTGACAATGTTGTACAGTGTAGTACAGTGATAGTGTGGTACAGTGCAGTGACAGTGTGGTACAGTACAGTACAGTGTGGTACAGTACAGTACAGTGATAGTGTGGTACAGTGCAGTGACAGTGTGGTGCAGTACTGTGCAGTACAGTGAAAGTGTGGTACAGTACAGTGACAGTGTGGTACAGTACAGTACAGTACAGTGACAGTGTGGTACAGTACAGTGCAGTGACAGTGTTGTACAGTGCAATACAGTGATAGTGTGGTACAGTGCAGTGACAGTGTGGTACAGTACAGTACAGTGTGGTACAGTACAGTACAGTGATAGTGTGGTACAGTGCAGTGACAGTGTGCTGCAGTACAGTGCAGTGACAGTGTGCTGCAGTACAGTGCAGTGACAGTGTGGTACAGTACTGTGCAGTACAGTGAAAGTGTGGTACAGTACAGTACAGTGTGGTACAGTACAGTACAGTGATAGTGTGGTACAGTGCAGTGACAGTGTGGTACAGTACAGTACATTACAGTGACAGTGTGGTACAGTGCAGTACAGTGACAGTGTGGTACAGTACAGTACAGTACAGTACATTGACAGTGTGGTGCAGTACAGTGCAGTGACAGTATGGTACAGTGCAGTACAGTACAGTGTCAGTGTGGTACAGTACAGTGACAGTGTGGTACAGTACAGTGATAGTGTGGTACAGTGCAGTGACAGTGTGGTACAGTACAGTACAGTGACAGTGTGGTACAGTGCAGTATAGTGATAGTGTGGTACAGTACAGTGCAGTGACAGTGTGGTACAGTACAGTGACAGTGTTTTACAGTACAGTGCAGTGACAGTGTGGTACAGTACTGTGCAGTACAGTGAAAGTGTGGTACAGTACAGTGACAGTGTGGTACAGTACAGTACATTACAGTGACAGTGTGGTACAGTGCAGTACAGTGACAGTGTGGTACAGTACAGTACATTACAGTGACAGTGTGGTACAGTGCAGTACAGTGACAGTGTGGTACAGTACAGTACAGTGATAGTGTGGTACAGTGCAGTGACAGTGTGGTACAGTACAGTACATTACAGTGACAGTGTGGTACAGTGCAGTACAGTGACAGTGTGGTACAGTACAGTACAGTACAGTACATTGACAGTGTGGTGCAGTACAGTGCAGTGACAGTATGGTACAGTGCAGTACAGTACAGTGTCAGTGTGGTACAGTACAGTGATAGTGTGGTACAGTGCAGTGACAGTGTGGTACAGTACAGTACAGTGACAGTGTGGTACAGTGCAGTATAGTGATAGTGTGGTACAGTGCAGTGACAGTGTGGTACAGTACAGTGCAGTGACAGTGTGGTACAGTACAGTACAGTGTGGTACAGTACAGTACAGTGATAGTGTGGTACAGTGCAGTGACAGTGTGCTGCAGTACAGTGCAGTGACAATGTGCTGCAGTACAGTGCAGTGACAGTGTGGTACAGTACTGTGCAGTACAGTGAAAGTGTGGTACAGTACAGTACAGTGACAGTGTGGTACAGTACAGTGCAGTGACAGTGTTGTACAGTGCAGTACAGTGATAGTGTGGTACAGTGCAGTGACAGTGTGGTACAGTACAGTACAGTGTGGTACAGTACAGTACAGTGATTGTGTGGTACAGTGCAGTGACCGTGTGGTACAGTACAGTGCAGTGACAGTGTGGTACAGTACAGTACAGTGCAGTACAGTGTTAGTGTGGTACAGTAAAGTGACAGTGTGGTACAGTACAGTATAGTGCAGTGACAGTGTGGTACAGTACAGTGACAGTGTTTTACAGTACAGTGCAGTGACAGTGTGGTACAATACTGTGCAGTACAGTGAAAGTGTGGTACAGTACAGTGTGGTACAGTACAGTACAGTGATAGTGTGGTACAGTGCAGTGACAGTGTGGTACAGTACAGTACATTACAGTGACAGTGTGGTACAGTGCAGTACAGTGACAGTGTGGTACAGTACAGTACAGTACAGTACATTGACAGTGTGGTGCAGTACAGTGCAGTGACAGTATGGTACAGTGCAGTACAGTACAGTGTCAGTGTGGTACAGTACAGTGACAGTGTGGTACAGTACAGTGATAGTGTGGTACAGTGCAGTGACAGTGTGGTACAGTACAGTACAGTGACAGTGTGGTACAGTGCAGTATAGTGATAGTGTGGTACAGTACAGTGACAGTGTTTTACAGTACAGTGCAGTGACAGTGTGGTACAGTACTGTGCAGTACAGTGAAAGTGTGGTACAGTACAGTGACAGTGTGGTACAGTACAGTACATTACAGTGACAGTGTGGTACAGTGCAGTACAGTGACAGTGTGGTACAGTACAGTACATTACAGTGACAGTGTGGTACAGTGCAGTACAGTGACAGTGTGGTACAGTACAGTACAGTGATAGTGTGGTACAGTGCAGTGACAGTGTGGTACAGTACAGTACATTACAGTGACAGTGTGGTACAGTGCAGTACAGTGACAGTGTGGTACAGTACAGTACAGTACAGTACATTGACAGTGTGGTGCAGTACAGTGCAGTGACAGTATGGTACAGTGCAGTACAGTACAGTGTCAGTGTGGTACAGTACAGTACAGTGTGGTACAGTACAGTACAGTGTGGTACAGTACAGTACAGTGTGGTACAGTACAGTGATAGTGTGGTACAGTGCAGTGACAGTGTGGTACAGTACAGTACAGTGACAGTGTGGTACAGTGCAGTATAGTGATAGTGTGGTACAGTGCAGTGACAGTGTGGTACAGTACAGTGCAGTGACAGTGTGGTACAGTACTGTGCAGTACAGTGAAAGTGTGGTACAGTACAGTGTGGTACAGTACAGTACAGTGATAGTGTGGTACAGTGCAGTGACAGTGTGGTACAGTACAGTACATTACAGTGACAGTGTGGTACAGTGCAGTACAGTGCAGTGACAGTGACAGTGTGGTTTGATCAATGTTACTTTCTTTTTGGAATCTCCAATTTCCATTATACTGTATGGGTGTGAGGACAGAGTGTATAGAGTGACAGTATATTATTGTTATTTATTATTATATATATATATATATATATATATATATATTAGCAGACGCCCTTATCCAGGGTGACTTACAATACATAAGAGCATATTAAAAGTACAATACAGTATACAATTACAGATCAAAACATAATACAATTAAACATTCAAAATTGCATAAAAGAAATATACAGTTAATACAAGTCCTGCATCCTAGATTGTGATCTAATAACTGCAGACAAGATGTGAAGTCAGTATAATGTAAAGAGTGACAGTAGAGTGTAGAGGAGAGATAGTGTATAGAGTGACAGAGTCACTGAAGATTTTGTTTAATGATTGAGTCAAATTTTCAATCTGTCAAATAATAAATAACATTAATTTGACATAGCGTGTATATGTGTGTGTGTGTGTAAACATTCACTATGCTTGAAAAAATTAATGATCAAAAATGGACTGGCCTGTGTACTACTACTACTGATGATGACAGCCTGGCTTCCTGAGGGTGAACTGGACACACCCACAGCACCTTCCATCTCCAGGGTTGCTGTTGCCAAGGAAACCTCTGCATTGTAGCACAGCATCATTGTGTGTGTGTGTGAGTATATGTATGTGTGTGCATGTGAGTATGTGCGTGTGTGACTGTGTGTGTGAGTGTTTGTGTGTGTGTGTGTGCGTGTGAGTATGTGTGTGTGTGACTGTGTGTGTGAGTGTTTGTGTGTGTGTGTGTGTGAGTATATGTGTGTGTGT